>NC_081407.1:122988176-123289176 GCF_030272615.1 Cryptomeria japonica
GGTGGGTGGGGGGAGATAGAAGGGGTCGGAGATAGTAGAAGTTGTAGATTCTAGGAGGGCCCCCCCTCTCTATATAGTTCTCTATCTGGTTAGTGTAACTTGAACTCCCCATAGTGTGCCCGGGGGTTGGGGAGAAGGGGCTCTATCTTGGGAACAACCCGCCCTATATCTCTATCTCTTGGCCCTTCCAATCTCTGTTGTGGTGTTTGGTGTGGATCTGTGCAATGGGCTTCCTTGTATCTCCATCCATCCATCCGCTAGAAGGTATCTATCTCGCGGCACCGGGCACCCCCCGCCCCCCCCATATAGTTGTCAACATCCCCCTTCCTGGCCTATATCCATGATCCCTCCATGCTGGCATCTAAGTATCTCTCTCTGTATCCACCAATGGTATCTGGATCTTGGCACCCTGAGTTCTATCCAGGACTAGTGTCTAGCCCTCGCCCCAACAACTAATCTACCTCCTTACGGAATCCGAGAACAGTTGCTAAATGGCGTTTGAAACACCGCCCTACTCTCAACTATAGTGCCGGGGTGGGGCGGCCCTACCTTCCCTACCGCTACCAGCTATCTCCGGGGGTAATGTTTCCGGGGTGGGAGGCCCCGTCACTTTCCACCCACCCAACCCGCCAATGCGAGCAGCTTGCTAGAGTAAGCCCCATAGAATTGATTTGAGGGAATCAGCTTGCGGGGGCATAGTCATTTACCGACTCGCCCTATGGGACTGATGCCATGGCAGCCCCTACTATTCTATGGTGGAGGATATCCCTTATTGCATTGCCACCCACCCACCAGTTCGCTAACCGTGGGTGAAGGACGGGTAGGGGAGAAAGTCGCGGATGTTCCGGGGCCCTCATTGGATTGTTCGGAAGGAAGGTGGTACCCGAGCAAGGAAGGTTACTTCTCGGAATTCAACAACTATAGAGTAAAGGGCAACCGGTGGTGCTCCATCCCCCCCGGTGGGTAATTAAACAAATGCGAGAAAGGCCCCCCCCGGCTTCAGTAGATTAGTTGTTGGGGGGCCCCCAATAAAATACAGTTGGCTCTCGATTGTGGAAGCATCTGTTGAAGAACCAACCCCTCCTATTCTATGGCATGGAATAACACACAAAAAACTAAGAAACTGTTAATGTTAATCAACCAAAAACTAATCTAAGCAGGCATATCAAAAGAGACACCAAAAACATGAAAGAATATTTAACTAGGAAAGTAAATATAATGAGGCATCTCCAAATGCCTCCTAACATGCTCTTAGCTCCTTCTCCTTTGTTCCTCTCCTCTCCAAGTTCCAAGCTAGTGTAGCTCTCAGCAGCTTTTTGCACTAGCCATGGATGCCATATGGAGATTCAAGATGGTTGCATATATAAGAAAATGCTATGCAAGTGTAGATAGTGATGCTATGAAAAACCTCTATGCTAATACCAGTATAATAACAATACTCTAATGCTTCCTTCTTTGCTTAAGGAGAAGGGTTCTATTTATAGAAGAAATGGGGAAATGAAGGGTTAAGATTGAGCAATCTTAACAAGGGTTAGGATTGAAAGATATTCAATCCATGTGAAACTTTCAACCCAACCCCATGTTGACAAGTGTCACCATGAGGAGGCTTGAGAGGAGAGTTAAGGAACATTGAATGCTTGAGGGGACATGATGGTTACCCTAGGGGGTTGGGTTAGGGTTAGGTTAATGGATGTGCAAGAGTTAAATGGTTACCTTAGTCAAAGAAATAAATGTTTTGAAGAGACCCATGAGTCAAAAGGATGGTTAAGTTAGAGGAAAGTCTCTAACCAAAGGTAAAAGGTGAGTTAATCATAAATGGTTATGTAAGAGCCTTTGATGGTTTGGAAGACTTTAGAGTTTAACCATTTGAAGACTTAAAGCCTTAAATCTCTTTCAAAGACTTTGAGGGCTTTGAGAAGTGACTCCAAGTTGTTTAGGAATGTGACAATGTTTAGGGTGTGAATTAGGCTAATTAGAAGGAGTTAGAAGAATCTAGAAGGGATTTAGGCATGCAAGTGGATTTTGTAGGAGAATGCAAGTGGGGGGAATTTTGAGATTTTTAATTAAAATAAAATCATTTATTCCGATTAAATGGCATAATTTGCATTTCAAATAAATATTAATTTATTTAAATGAGAAAAAGGAAGATAAAGCATTAAATGCTTGAAGACTTTAAGGGAAACCTTTAAAGGCTTAAGAAGACTCTAGAAGGAAGCCATTAAGTTTGAAGACTTTAAAAGTCTTAAGAAGACTTTAAGGGAAGCCATTAAGTTTGAAGACTTTAAGGGAAACCATTAAAGGTTTCAAGTGGGTGAGGATAAATAGGATTTTAAATAAATAATTTATTTAAAATAGTTGTGCAACTTGCATTTGTAAGAAAATCCAAGTGGGTGGAGGATAAAGGTGATTTAAATAAATGTTAATTTATTTAAATGTGAGAGAAGATTTAATTAAACAAATATGATTTATTTATTTAATTAATGGTCTGAATTTGGTTAAGTGAATTAAATCAAATAAATTAAATAATTTATTTAATTAATAGGAGAAGAGGGTTAAGATGATTTAATTAAATATTAATTTAATTATTTATTGATTGATGGTTAAATAATCAAATAAATACTAAATATTCATTTAATTAAGTGGACAGATTTATGTGACTACATTTGCCCCTCTTTGAGACGGTGCGGTTTTATTGCGTTGTTTCAAAGAAAGAAAAATAGGTGTGAAGAAATATGCCCCAGAAATGTTAATTTAGTGGGTGGTATGCCTACTCGAGAGATGGGCCGAATTTTTTTTTTTTGAAGAATCGAGCGATCTCTCGAAAAAGAACGAGAAGTGGAGGGGAGGTAGAATAGAAGAAATTAGCAATAACAGTGAAAGAATGGAAGAAAACATAGTGAATATGGAGAAATGGCAAGCCAGTGAGTACCCGTAGGTTATGCAGGAGATACGGTGCAAATGTGGTGTTGTGTTTTTGATTGATACTATACAATTGATCAAAATTGGTTGGACAATCCGGTGCAATCGGTTTAATTGCCCCCGTCGAGTCAAAGCATGACAGTTGATGTCAGTTGTTCGCTTGGACATGATAAAGTCTGAGTAAGTGAATTAAAGTGACCTGATGGTGACTTAGACAATTGATGTAATTGCCTGATGAAGTCAAGGTATTTGAAGCAAAATACTCGTTGAGACTTAGACAATTGATGTAATTGTCTGTTATGATTGTGTTTGATTGGTTGATCAATTGATAGTGTGTGCGTGTGATGGATGGTTGTGGTGAATCCTAGCAGCCCCGTTGAGACTAGGTCATTATGATAAATGCCTGTTGTAGTCTAGGTTTGTCATAATCGATTACCTATTGAGATTCGAAGATACTTGATCGGAGTATCTATTGATAGTCTAGGTGTGTGTGAGTCGATGTGCTTGTGTAGACAGAGTAATTGGCTTGATTGGGTTGATGGGAGATGATGTAGGGTATGTGATGTTGATTACCAAGATGGGGAGGGTGAGGGTGGGGTTTGATGTTAGATAGAAGAAATGGAGGACCTATGACACATTCCTATGTAAGAAGAGGAAAATAGAGTATCCAGTGTCATTACTATGTATAAATGATATGCATCTATTATGAATGTATGGATGGATGGAATGCAACAGAATGCAATATATACAGATGAGATGAAATGACGATCCATAGTGCTTTATTTTCATCATTGAGATTTAAAATGTTGTAAGAAAATACAAGCAACTTGACATAATGATTCAAGATGGCCTGAGTATTCCTTTCATGGATTTTGATATAGCAAGTTAATACAAGCAACTTGATATAATGGATCAAGTTGACCTGAGTATTGCTTGCAAAACAGACAAGGATTATCTTCTTTCATGCATGACTTGGAACGTCCTCCTTGATCTTTTGTCGATCATATCCTGAGACAAGTTCATACCGTAGTAAGATATAAATCATTATCGATCTTGGATAAGGCAGAAGGAACCAAAGATGGAGTATTGTACTTGTAAGCAAACAACATATATAAAGAATAAAGAATATGGACCCTCGATAATGGTTCATGCTCATATGGTTGAGGTATACGTTGTAGTCAGCAAGTTCTAGTGATCTATGGCTGTATTTTGCCTATGATCAGGTAGCTTAGTGAACTTCCCACGTAGACACCATTAGAACATGCCCCAAAACATCATTGGAATAATTTGCAGAAGACATACAAACAATGCTTAGGAACCATCTCGGCCACTCTAATCACTTGTGGATATCCCAGAGTAGTGTAGGAACCTGATATAAATAAATAACCCACAAATAGAACCAAGTACTTGATAGCTTTAAACAGAAATTTCTTGTCAAAGAAAACATGATCTTGTCTTTGTTTTGGTAAGGAAGAATGCATCCTTGTGAAGACAATTTTTGTGTCGATGTTGATTGTTGGGTTGATGTGATAAGTGGTGATCGTTTTGAGTATGTCACAGTGTTTGTTTGGTATATGCTTTGAAAAACGTATATACAAGGTGTTGCCATGTTTTTGTTTGTTTGATGTTTTCTGATGTTTTTGGATTTTGTGAGATAGTTTTTCAATGTTTTTGGTTTGATGATTGTTTTAAATGTTTTGGATTTTGTGAGATAGTTTTGAATGAAGAACTCAATGAATCACAAGTAATGTAGAATCCACTTCCATCAATAGGTTAAGGGCATTGTCCTTAGTTTAGATATGACTATGAAAAAGCAGGATGCAAGACGCATGAAGTACTTTTCTTGATTGCAGATCAATAACAAGCCATGGTTTAGGCGGATGGATGTGTGAATGTAGTGAATGTGATTGCAACAAGTCTGAAAGACAATGGAGCCATAGCCTTTACGAGTGGCGCATGTTTGTCAGGTTTTCACCATTGCACTTACCCAAGGTGCCACCAGAGTGGTTTGTTTACCATTTGGATGCATGATTTTACTCTTTACTATTTTGATTTTTTTGTTGTTTTTTCTTCAGGATATTTATCTAAATGTTTTTTGATGTTTTTGTCGATATGTATGGGAGCCTGATGCTCTGTGCATCTTATGTATAAAACCGTTTGAGGTGCATGTTGTTGATTGGATCTGCTAGCGGTTCTCCTTCGGAAGTAGCCAACTGATATGGCCCAGACCCAAATACAGCAGTGATAACATATGGACCCAGCTAGTTTGATTCAAACTTTCCCTGATGTTCTCTATTTGGTTGGTTATGAGGATTTTCTCGGAGAACAAGATCACCTACTGCAAATGTACGAGGTCGAACTCGATGATTATAGCTTCTACTCTTGCCCTGCTGATAGGCTTTAAGGTGATTGTATGTAGCTTGTCATTTCTCATCAAGTAGCTCTAAGTCTTGAAGACGTGATACCCTGTAGGCTTCATCATCTATTAGATTATGCAAGGAAACCCGTAGTGATGGTATCTCAACCTCAATAGGTAAGATAGCTTCTGCACCATAGACCAATGAGTAGGGAGTTGCGCCTGTAGGGGTTAGAATACTAGTTCGATATGCCCATAGTGTTGGATTCAATTACATGCCAATTACGACCGACATCATTGACTGTCTTCTTGAGGATTCTCAATATGTTCTTGTTTGATGCTTCGGCCTGACCATTGCCTTGTGGGTAATAGGGTGTGGAAAAGTGGTGTTGGATGTGAAATTTCTCACAGAGTTCATGGACATCCTGATTTTTGAAAGGAAGCCCGTTATCTGTGATGATAGACATGGGTACACCATACCGACAGATGATGTAATTGAGGATGAATGAGGTGATCTACTTGTCAGTGACTTGGGTAAGTGGAACACCTTCGATCCACTTTGTGAAGTATTCGGTGGCAGTAATAATAAATTTGTGGTCGTTGGATGAAGAGAGATGGATTTTACCCACAAGGTCAAGTCCCCATTGACAAAAGGGCCATGGTGTTGTGATTGGTTACAATTCTTGTGCTGGTGCATGTATCAGGTCGCCATGAACTTGGCATTTCTTGCACTTTCTGACAAAGTAGTATGAGTCTTTTCCCATGGATGGCCAATAGTATCCAGCTCGTATGATCTTCTTAGATAGTGACGGGCCACTTGCATGAGTTCCACAAATTCCTTCATGTACCTCTTCCAAGGCCTTTGTTATCTCATCATGTTCCAAACATCGAAGGAGAGTACCATCAAGACTGCATCGGTATAGGGTTTCAGCAATAATGGTATATCGAGCGGTTTGACAGACTTTAGAGGTTAACCATTTGAAGACTTAAAGCCTTAAATGCCTTTTAAAGACTTTGAGGGCTTTGAGAAGTGACTCCAAGTTGCTTAGGAATGTGACAATATTTAGGGGGTGAATTAGGCTAATTAGAAGGAGTTAGAAGAATCTAGAAGGGTGTTAGGATTGCAAGTGGGTTTTGTAGGAGAATGCAAATGGGAGGAATTTTGGGATTTTCAATTAAAATAAAATCATTTATTTCAATTAAATGGTGTAATTTGCATTTGGATAGATATTTAAATAAATATTAATTTATTTAAATGTGAATGTGAATTTTGGATTTAAATAAATATTAATTTATTTACATGAGAAAAAGGAAGATAAAGCATTTAAATGCTTGAAGACTTTGAGGGAAACCATTAAAGGCTTAAGAAGACTCTAGAAAGAAGTCATTAAGTTTGAAGACTTTAAGGGAAACCATTAAAGGCTTGAGAAGACTCTAGAAGGAAGCCATTAAGTTTGAAGATAAATAGGATTTTAAATAAATAATTTATTTATTTAAAATAGTTGTGCAACTTGCATTAGTGGGTGGAGGATAAAGGTGATTTAAATAAATGTTAATTTATTTAAATGTGAGAGATAGGATTTTGGGGGAATTTAAATAAATATTAATTTATTTAAATGTGAGAGAAGATTTAATTAAATAAATATGATTTATTTATTTAATTAATGGTCTGAATTTGTTAAGTGAATTAAATCAAATAAATTGAATATTCTATTTAATTAATAAGAGAAGAGGGTTAAGATGAATTAATTAAATATTAATTTAATTAATTATTGATTGATGGTTAAATAATCAAATAAATACTAAATATTCATTTAATTAAGTGGACAGATTTATGTGACTACAGGTGGTATAATCAAACTTCCTTCCAAAGGAAAAAAGAAAAAAGGACGCTATCTCTAGTTGGCTTCCTATCACCATACTTAACAAGTATAAAATCATTGCAAAAGCCCTAGACATGTGGTGTAAGGAATTTTTAGAGTTTAGAAAATAACTTTTATTACTAGCAAACATATCCTTGACAAACTAATTTTGGTTTGGGAAATCTATGAATGGACCCAACAAACTGGTAAAAATGTTATTTTGCATAAACTTGATTTTAATAAGGAATACAATAGAGTTTGGTGGGATTTTATCCTTAACATGCTTCAATGGTTGGGGTTCAATCCTAAAATTTGATCTCATATGCAAATGTTGTTTCAAGATGCTAATGTTCGAATTATTATTAGATCCATTCGATAAGAATGCCCATACAACTTCAAAGTGCCAACAAAATGAAGCTCGTTGTTGGAATATCCATCCCATAAAATGTTGTTTATTAACTTTCATTATGCTAATGACATATTGGTATTTTTACAAAACTCTAAAAAAGAGATCTCCAATACAATGGATATTCTAAAGTTGTATTGTGTTGTTTCTAGATCTAAGCTTGCTCATGACAAAATCAAATTCTTGATGATTCGAGTTAGGTATATTCCTTATTGGATACCCCAAGAATGGAAACAAATTAAACATGAGGAAATTATGAGCTACAATGGGATACCCTTTGATATTGGGGTTTCTCTTTCTAGTATGTGGAGCTAGTCTCTCATTAGAGTAAAAAATAAACTTTTTTATTAGAGGAACAAATTCTTTTCTTTAGCTACAAGAATCCAAATTGCTAATAAAATATTCCTTGACATTCATGTTTATTACCCATCTTCTTAGTTGCCTTCTAATAAATGTTATGATGACTTAATCAAAATTATCTTTCAATTTTTATGTACTAAGTGGGTGGTAATATTTGATTTATTCCCACATCTAGGACTCATTGTATTTAGCCTAAATGCAAAGGTGGTTTGGGGCTTATTGATTAAAAACACAAGGGATTTGTTTAGCATCTATATGGATTATTAGAGTTATCAAAGGTAGAGAACTATTGAAGATCCTTCACCAATGAAACAACAAAAAATGTATGGCGCTCCTGCTCCTGCTCTTGCTACAATTTCAAATATCTGTTGCAATGACTCTCCTCTTCCAGCTACTCCTGTTGTGTTTGATGTCAATGCTTTCCCGCCCCTTCTGCCTCGTGCTGGAGCTGTTGGTTTCCTCACCGGTTGTGCTCCCCATGCGGTACCTCCTCCTGGGTCGTGTGATGCTCCCCTTGTTGGGGTTTTGCCTTCTGTGGTGGGTGTTGCTTGTGTGGAGGGTTCGTGCCCTCCCCCACTTGTGGCTTCTCATTCTGGGGCTACTGTTGGTGCTCCTGGTGATGCTCCTAAACCGGCTAATGTTGTTGGCGTTATGGACCGGCCCAAACCTTCTTCTACTCGCAGATGTAGCTTTTCTCATGTGGCCAGACCTGCTGCCTAGCCCTCCAAGGGGGTTCGTCCTCTTCCCTGTGCCAAAACTTCCCCTGTGGTGGTTTGTGGACAGGATGTGGTGGACAACATTGGGTTCTACCAATGTTGTGCTCTTGTGTGCAGATTCTTTGGGCTTTGGCCTTCACTACTGGATCTCCATCGTTGGGTGAGTGACTCCTCGAGGCCTTTGGTGGCTCACAATATTGAGCTATTTCCTTGTGCTAAAGGCTTTTTCATTGCTTTGTTTACTTCTCCGCCTGATTGTGATTTGGTTTTGGACAATTTGTGGGCTTCGGGAGTGCATTCCCTCTTTGTTAAGCCCTGGTCATCCTCTTTTAACCCTCTCATTGAACCACTTAATGTGCGTCCAATTTGGGTTCTCCTCTCAAATCTCCCTCTTCCTTTTTGGGAGCACTCTTGCTATGAGGCTATTGGTAACTCTTTTGGCCAATTCTTGAAGGTCGATGATGCTACATCCTCAATGGACCACACTACCTTTGCCCACATCCTTGTGGACATTGACATCTCCTTGCCTCTCCCAGGGGATGTTGTTCTCATGGTGGGGGATAGGCCTTGGACACAATTGTTGGATTTTGAGGGCCTCCCCTTTCGTTGCCGAAAATGCTTCTCTACGGGTCATCTTGCTTTAGAATGCTCTATTTCGCGCCACAAAGGTGCTGCTACTTGGTGGAAGGATGCTATTGTTGATCACCTGACCATCTAGGTTGTTTCGGATGGCTCCTCTCAGGAGGATGAGGTGCCTCTTACTATTGTTGATGTTGTTGTCGATGTTTTGGCCCCTCTGGTGGACTCCTCTTCTACCCTTGTGGTTTCAACTCCTCTCACTCTAGCTTCACTGCCCCATTCCTCTCCTACTGATGTTATTGATTCTTCTACTCCTACCCCTCTGCAACAGCCTTCTGCTGCTCTACAACAGCACTCTGTTGGCACTTCTATTTGTAACCTTATAGGCTCCTCCCCGCTGGACCTATCTCTTGTTGGTCCTAAAAATTGTATCACCTGGACAGTGGTTTGTCGTAGGCGGAAGGGGAAATTCTCCCCACTCCCCCAAACCCCTCCTCTTCTTTGAGTGGGTTTTGTTAGGGTTTCAAGCAGATCCTAAGCAAATATGAACTAACAATTATATGCAGATTTAAATACAAAAGATAAAGAAATAAAACAGGACACAGATAACACAGAGATTTAACGTGGTTCACCCAGAATGGGTTACGTCCACCATACACAGCCGTCCAATCTTTCTTATTATCCAGCAAAAACAATACATCAACCTTTCAATGCCTTAAGCATCCCAGCCACTTATAACATGCGCTTTTAGGGCAACAAACAAAGTCGGCCTTTTTAGGGTTTTATTACAAAGTCGGTTTTCATCAACAAAAATGGCAAAAAAAAATTTCTCGAGGGCTGCCGCCCCCGAACCCCTGCCCGGGGCCCGGCCCGGCCCCGGACCCCGGCGAGGATACGTGCTGAGTGTACAGTACTTTGTTGATCAGTCGCCACATTTCAACAGGTTTGGGTTATTTTTCTTTCTCTGTTCCTTTCTAAGGATCTGCACCCTTGGTTTTGTTGTTGTTTTGATAGTCTCTAGCAGCGCCCTGGTTCTCACTTCTTTTTTAATCAAAAAAAACTATTGAAGATCCTTATACAAAACAAAATTAATCTTGCCTTAAGTAAAGGTAATTGACATGTGGTATGGTGGTTAGATAAAATCCTTCATGTGTCATTTCTCTCTATTAAAGCCTCACCTTCCTTTCAATCAATCTGAAAGGCATGACAATATATCTATCATATCCTAAGGTGGAGAGATTCCTCTCTTCAACATGGGATCGACTTCTTCACTTTGTCAATATGGTGGAACAAAGATTTTTCTTTTTTGTTCTCATGGACAACCTCTTGATTTAAGTTTTATGAAATAGCCTCATTTTCCTATTTGAGAAAAAAATTTGCAATGTTGAAGATGTTGTCACCAAGATAAGATTGCACCCGTGATGCTTAAGCTGAAAGCTTAGCAATCTTGTGAAACATTGGATGACTTCCAAGCCTGTGGGATGCTTATGATGGAAATCAACCTCCAATGTGAGTTGGTTCTCTGATGAAACCTCCTAGAAAACTAATTTTTTGACTGAGAAAAGGGATAGAGATGCTTGCTAGAAATAAAGATCATATTCTAACAGGAGGTGATGCACCAATATGGGTTTTACTACTTACTGTCCTAAAAGATTTATCAACTTCAAAGAACTTAAATCCTGATTATAAATCAATGAGATCATGAAACACATAAGTATTTTGTGTGAAGGGTTGAAAGTTCAATATTTTGTTTGAAGGAAAAGAGTTTCCCCAACATTCAATCTATTGAAACTAGATAACACAACACACAACTTGAATTTTCAATGAAATTACTTGCTCTAGAAAGCACTAATGAGACAATAATAAAGGTTTTAACAGTAAATCACAATATTTTCATCAAAATCATTTATGTGACAATGTTGGAACAAGATGTGTATGAAAAGAAATTGTTGTTCTTTATTCATAAACTGATAAAACTCTATTACAGTGCTTCAAAAATAATGAGCTACAATCTTCTTCTTGTTGTGTATGCAAGAAAAGAAAGAGCTAACTTAGAGAAGAAAAGAAGAAGGAGACTTATAGGAGAAGGCTTGGAAACAACTGAGACTGAACTCTAAGTCAAACTGCTTCCTTCTTTGAAATTGGCTCCAACTTTTTGCATGATTACACCCTTGGGTCGAATTTCAGAAGAAACCATGCAAAAAGGGCTTTGTAACTACTAGAAAGTGGAGTTAAACTACAGGAAAGCCTCTTTCAACTAATGTGTCATCTATGTGGAGCCTAAACTGAGTCATGAACTACTTCAAACTCCCCTTTTTAAAACTCAAACTACTTGATTGCATTGAAGCTCCATCTTGTATCCATCTAATTGATCTTTAAACTCGGGTGCATGATGAATCAACTGTTTTCCAACTCCCCTTGAAACAAAAGGGTCAAATTTGAGAAGAAATCACGCATAAGGAGACCTAAAATTGCTTTAAACAGGTGGTTTATATGTTCAAACTCCATCCCAACTAAGGACTTATCCATAAGAAGGCTCAAATTGGAGTAGAGTAGTCGATATTGTTGTTATTTACTGCTCTATGACTAATTGATTTATTGTGTTTATCTTTGATGTTGTTTTGAAGCTGCTTTAAGATAACTAATGCCTATAACAGTCTTGAATGACTATTTTGATGGAAAGTTCATTGTCATGCTATGTTGCAAAAGTGTCATTAATTGTCTTTGCTCGTTTGTTTGGGGTTTGTATCATTGATATCCTTCCATTCACTATCATTATAAAGGGATCTTTCACTATGCATCATCTTAGTCTTCTTTTCTTGCTTATTGTCATGACTGTAGCTGAGACTCATGGGAAATTGCATTCTTGTGGGTTGCTACTGGAGGTTGATTTCCACCATAGGCAACCCATAGGTCTGGAAATCATCCAAATGTTTCACAAGATTGTTGAGCTTTCAGCTTAAGCATCACGGGTGCAATCTTGGTGATAATAGTTGACCTTTGGGATTTTACTACATTGAGCTAGTCACCATAGCATATTGTTAAATCTTAATATAGTTTGGGCAACAAATACAAACCATTTGTAATTGTTGTACAATTTTTGGTGCCGTTGGAATTATTTATAAAGCTATGTACCACTATTCAATAATTTTTTTTCAAAGATTGGCTATGGTTGTCATTTTATCCTTTCTTATTTTTCCTTTAAAAAAGATATGATCTACCCATGAGAGCTCACCAAAATATTAAATGGAATTGCAAGTTTAGTGAAACTTTTTGAGCAAAACTATCTACTCAATTTTTTAGAAATCAAAGGTCAACTCAGATGCTCAATTATTGTCTTAGAAGATATTATATTTCAAGTTGGCCATTGGGGGCAAGTTGAAGTGTATAATGGTCTAACCTAGTGATTGCCCATTTTCCGAGAAACTTGAAGATATGAGACACATTTTTTGAGGATGGTTGTTTGTTAAATAACAATGGAATTCTGTTTTTAATGACTTTCGTATGATTATTTAAGATAAACTAAGTTGGAAAGAGGTCTTCCTTGTGGTCAAGATTCATAAGAAAGTTATTATTGGAGTTTGACATGTTATTTTCTTGCACATATGAAAAAATAGCTGTAAAATAATTTTTAATAACCATAATGATCACCAAGAATTTGCATTTCGAAGTCTTTACTCTAATGCCTTTTATTGTCTCGCTTCTTTATTTTCTTACTGTAGACACCCAAAATTGTCCAGTCTAATTAAATAAATATTTTATTTATTTAATTATCTAAGCTTAATTCTTCTATTAATTAAATAAATCCTTATTTATTTAATTAATTCATTTATCCTCTTCTAGCCTTATTTCTCATTTAAGTAAATACATTTATTTATTTAAATTATCATTTTCCTAAATTAAATAAATATCTTATTTATTTAATTGATCCCACTTCTTCTATTAATTAAATAAATATTTATTTAATTAATTAATTCATTAGCCTTTTCTACCCATGACACATGTCATTCATCTCTTAATTCATACACTACCTACCCCTCTCATTATTTTATTATTTCTTTTACCTACCCTCTAATCATAGCCGACCTCCTTTTACACCTCTCAATCTTATCCCTCCATTTCATATAGTGTCTTCTATATAAGGAGATGCTTCCCTCATTATCAAACCCTAATGACTTGATCAATTGACTACACTACAATCCTACTTGCAACCACATTTCGTTCTTTGTTGAGCTCTTGTGCATATAAAATCTGAGAGCAAATATATCAAGCAAGATCAATGGAGATAGGAAGAATGAAGATCAAAACCCTATTGGACATGTGATGGTATAATCTTTGTGATTTCATGTGATTTGCATTGTCTTAGGTAATCTTCATATGTTATGGTGGATCTTTGTTGATTGTTAGGCTAGGGTTTTGTGGTTGAATTCATTTAGCCTTTCAATATTGTTATTATTGTTATCCATTTTCACCATATACATTTTGGCACGCCCGGTGGGACTCTTGTCCCTTTTGCATTTAACCTTTTGTTGCAGATTTTGTGTTTGAAGTTGCAGATCTGGCATTTCCCACAACATTTTCGCGTCTGCATACTTTCGGATCGTGTTTTTGATTTTTTGGCGCGTCTGCGACATCTGGAATCGCGTCTGTGTTTTCGACAAAATTTTATTTTGCAGGTTTTCGAAAGGCGCGTTTGTGTTACGGAAACGCGTCTGTGTCAGTTTTATCCGCGTCTGTGTCTGGGAAGCGCGTCTGTGGTTTTTATCCGCGTCTGTGTCCCATAGAACCGCATTTGTGTCGCAGAGTTGCGTATGTGTCGAGGGTAATCGCGTCTATGTATCACCTGTTTCAAAATTTTAAAGTTTTATTGATTCAGTTTTCGGATTTTGCATTTAGGGTTTCAGATCTGGTTTATTTTTGGACTAACATTTTCAGATCTAGCTAACAAAATTGGTGCAGCTTGTCTTGGAAGCAAAATCGTTTGGTTGAAAGCCCCTATTTTCACAAAGTCTTTTGGGTTTTAAAATTTACCTAACTTGTGTGCTTGCAGGAAGGGGTGATCATTTGAAAACAACCCAAACTACTAACAAATCTTTGGTGCAGGTCCTTGGCAAGGGTTTTTGGATTTTTATTGTGTGCCTTGTTTTCATAGACTAGCAAACACTTCCATTGGTGCACTAAAATTGAATCATTGTCTTTTGTGTCTTGAGCAATAGGCTTTTTTTTTTAATCTTTAGAGGGTCTGTCTTCCCGTGTGGTCAATAGGACTACTAGTGAGAAGAGAACAACCCAAGTGGTAGCAAAAGAAAAGCCATCTTCTTCCGAACCACTATAAATAAATGTATTCATGGTGAAAACTATGAATAACGTGTGCTGATTAGTTCATACCGATAATATGTCTCCCCATAAACCCATTTGATCAAATTTATTTGATCATTTGTAGGGCGTAACCCCTACCGGCTGGGAGCCTTCTGTATTTACAAAGCTAAAAGTGTCGCATGTATGGCCACACGAGCGGACGCCCTTACTAGCACCTTTTTGTTTTAGAAGCCCAAATCCTTCTAGTTGTTGGGGCAGGAGGTCGGACCTCTGGTAGCGACTCACACACATACGGTTCTTAGTAGAGATACAAAGTTCGCCATGGGGAGTTTTCATGGGGACTGATGCTTGGCTGACCCGAGAAGTGAGTGCCGAGGGTGGAGCTAGTGAGGTCAAGCATCTAAGTATCCGCTTTGAATAGCGTAACCTCGGGGGTAAAACCCCATGTGGGATCAACAACTATTGTCTTGGCCAACCATAAGAATTGTGCTTGACTTATGTTAAACATTCAAAACATTCAAGACCAAACAACAAAACATTGTGTCTTTTGTGTCTTCAAGTGTATGCAAAATGTTTTTACATCAAACAACACACTTTTCTTGGAGTCATTTTGAGTCTAAACACTTGCAAACATTGGGTCTTCATCAACACTGCGATCCTACTTGCAACCACATTCCATTCTTTGTTGAGCTCTTATGCATATAAAATCTGAGAGCAAATATATCAAGAAAGATCAATGGAGATAGGAAGAATGAAGATCAAAACCCTATTGGACATGTGATGGTATAATCTTTGTGATTTCATGTGATTTGCATTGTCTTCATCAACATTGTGTCCTCTTGTCACGAAAAACACTCAAACAGTCAGATTGGCTCACAACAAAACAACTTCACAGATTGGAAAAATTGCACAAAATTTGCAGAAACGCGTCTGTGTCGGGCATAATAGCGTCTGTGTTGTCTAGCCACGTCTGTGAAGGACAGAATCATGTCTGTGTTCCAACAGTCAACATTGCATTTGGCAAACAAAAAATCTCAGAAGCGCATCTGTGTTAAATAGAGCAGCGCCTGTGTCGGGAAACCGCGTCTGTGAAGTATACAGGCACGTCTGTGTCCAGAATTGAAAAACTGTTACAGTCCAGCAAACATAAACAAAAAATCTCAGAAGCGCGTCTGTGTTAAACAGAGCAGTGCCTGTGTCGGGAAACCACGTCTATGAAGTATACAGGCACGTCTGTGTCCAGAATTGAAAAACTATTACAGTCCAGCAAACAAACACAGTCAGTTTCAGAATTCTTGAGTTTCCTAGGTCATTTCTCCAGGGTTTTATCTAGCATTCAACCTGTCTTTGGGTCTCACAAAGTCCATCATTGCTTTACATCTCATTACATTCACAATTGTCTAAACTTGAGTCAAAAGGTCACTTGCTTGTCCTCATCATACTTTGTCAAAACACTACATACAACAACACTTTGCTAAGTGGTCCCTCATCAAGGTTTCTTACCTTTGGGTCTCATTTGGTTTTACTTAGAGTCAAGGTCAACTTACCTCATCAAGAGAAACTATCCTCTCTTTGGAAGTCACACCTACTCTACTACATACATACTTGGTCTTACACTTTGGGCATTGCAAGTACACTTCAGATTCATTTACATTCCATCCAACTCTTGGTCTTCCATACTCTTTCCATTTTTCATCTAGTCTCAAACATCTTGGTCAATACCTAGTTCATGGTTGAAACCCGTCTTCAAAAATCTAGGAGAGAAACTAAAGAGGCTCAAGAGTCCACAAACATGAGTTCTTATGAGTATGACAATGAGATCTTTTTCAATTTTGATCATACTGCATTACCTGACATGGATGTCTATAGAAACATTCCAAATGTTGAGAACATGGACACTATAAACAACAATGCTACACACAATGACAATGTGGACAACTTTTCAGTACATTTAGCAGATGTGGAAGAATCCATTATGAATCCCCATTTCAATCGATTGGTTGAAGAAATAATGAGGAGGGATAGACAATACTTCTTACAAATGATGGTACAAAGTGGAGCCAAGATACCTCATGATTTTGACAAGTCTCAAATAATGGAACATAGACCTTTGCAACAACCTCACTCCAATATGGATCAAAGGAGACCTAATAGTGGAGGAAATAGAGGACCACATATGGTACCTGAATCACCATCAACTTTGCTTCAAAAACTAGAGGTCCCACATACACATGGTCAAACATATGATACCCACCTTTATGGAAGTCTTATGCAGACAGATATGCTCAATCACATACCAATGCTAAGGATCAACCACCAAAACAATGGGATATTCCAAGGCATGCTCAAAATTTGGACACATGGAAACCTCATGTCAAATTTGGGGGCAACACAATGGAACATGACATGCCTGTAGAATATGGTATACATGCGCAAAATAGATATGGGGTTCCTCAACATGAATCTATACCAAGTGCTCCATATATGCAGCATCACTATAGACCTCCTCCATATGAACATGTGTATGATCAATATCATCCATATATGCAACATGCTCCTCCTCCAATGGGTACTTCAAGCATGGGGTATGGTCTAAGAAGTCGATCTCCACCTAAGAGCAATTTGAAGCAACAAATCAGGGACTTACAAAAGAAAATGGAGGACATAAATACACTGAAGCCAACATACACAATGAGAGACATATGTCCTTATCCATTTGACAAGAGCATTCCAATGCCTCCTTTTCCTACACACTTTGTGATGCCTAAATTTGATAAGTATAGAGGAAAAGGGGATCCTAAGGCACACATAAGACAATTTTTCACAGCTTGCATTGAGGTAGCAGCAGAAGAGACATATTTGATGAGATTATTCCCACAAAGCTTAGGTGATCAAGCTATGGAATGGTTCTCCCAACTTCCACCTAGAATTAAGTCATGGGGTGACTTAGCAGAGGCATTTATTCAACATTTCTCCTACAACATAGAGACAGACATATCAGTCACTACTTTGTGCAATAATAAGCAAAAAGAGGGAGAATCTTTGGCATCATTTTTACAAAGATGGAGAAATCTAGCCAGCAGATGCTCTTGTGAAATTCCACAAAAACAAATGGTAGAAATGTTCACCCAAAATGTTAACAAAGAGATTGGTTATGACTTAAGGAAAGCTTGTTTGTCCACCTTCAAGGACGTCATCGAAAAAGGCTTAGCGACAGAAAAGGTCCTAATTGAACAAGGAGTCATTAAAATATTCAAGGAAAACAAGGATGACTTTAAAGGAAAAGACAAGCCAAGATTTTGGAATAAAAACAAGAACACAGTCAATGATGGTGTTGTCGATGCCAACACAGTGCGACCCAAAGTCATCTTTTCAGGATCAAGTTCTACAAACAATCAAGTGAATACTCAAACAACTTCCAGATCACGAAGGAAGTACACTCCATTGGGAGAACCACTTGAGTCAGTTTTTAAGAAGCTTGTGGCAAACAAGGTGATCACTATTCCAGATTTTCCTCCATATGAACCAAATGTTAAACCAAATTGGTGGAATGATGATGAGTATTGTGAATTTCATAAGAGCAAAGGTCATAAGACAGGAAATTGTCATCAACTAAAGAACATCATACAGGATCTCATTGATAGAGGTGACATTGAGATTGAGGGACATTCATCTAATCAAGAACATGAGATGTTCAAGGAACCATTCCCAAAACATGACAAGGGAAAAGCTAAAGTCACAGAGGATCAAACCAACTATACCAGAGCATCTTACAATTATGATTCAACTATTAATCACATTTCAATGGACAATTATGTCTCTAACATTATCATCAAGGACAAAGCGTCCGAGAATTCTATTCAGAGACCCAGGATTGTCCTAAAAGGTGTTGGATCTTCTTCCGAACCTACCTCTAAATGTCATGTTACAACCCGTCGAGGCAAAATCACTTTGCAAGGTCCTCCAACTAAAAACACAGCCTCCTCATCAACCAAACCTGAGTATGACCTTGTAGAACAGTTAGGGAAGACACCCGCGCTCATTTCAATCCTTGAACTATTACGCATATCTCCCACACATAAAGCCATTCTTGACAAAATCTTGAGAGATACTGTTGTTCCTACTGATCTAAACATGGACCAGTTTCAAGCCATGGTGGGATACCTTTCCATTCCACATTCACTTACTTTCACGGAAGCTGACGACGCCTCTGTAAGTCAGCCGCATAATGCGCCATTACACATTGAAGCCTTCATACACAAACATCGAATAAAATGAGTCCTGATAGATGGAGGAGCGGGTCTAAACATTTGCACATTAAGCACTATCACACAATTGGGATATTCTAATAAAGCTGTGAATTCTACAAACAAGATCACCATTAAAGCATATGATGATGAAGAGCGTTCATCCAAGGGTACAGTCATCTTACCTCTCAGAGTTGGGCCAGTTACAAAGGATGTGGTCTGTCAAGTCCTGGATTTAAATCTCACTTATAACATATTGCTAGGACGTCCTTGGATTCATTAAATGAGGGCAGTCCCATCCACATATCACCAATGCATTAAGTTTCTTCATAATGTAGTGGAAGTAATAGTTAACGGTGATCCTAATCCATTCATATACTGCAATAACCTGAAATCAAAGACTGAGACCATCATTCCTAGTAATCGGGAGGCTGTTCCTTCATCGGCGTACATTGATCCTGAGTCATTAAAACCTTCGACATCAAAACAAGGTGAGCTTAAGGCAAGTTTCAGGACAAAGGCATGGGAGAATATACTTTCAATCAGACCATGTACTTAAGACAAGTCATGAGTTCCCCAAAAGAATATGGAAGACCACATCCTAACAAGCAAATCTCCATCATGACGCTCAAATGGGACCCTACTACCTTTCAAATATGGGGTGAACTAGAAGAGGAAGATTTATACCAAATGCTTTTCAGAGACAATGAAGAGGAAACACAAGACCACATCAATCTACCATGTGAGAAATATGGCAAAGGCTTCAAAATTCTACAAAAATTCGGGTATGATGGAAAAAGCCCTCTGGGGTTACGAAAGGAAGGCATCATTGAACCTTTACAACCTGAATTGACTTTCAAGAAGGAACGCTCGAAAGGACTTGGTTTCTTAACTTCCAAGGTCCACACCCAAAGGACAGAAGAAGCCTTACAAATCAAAGCTGCCAAAATTCAACAAGAGAATCGCTATTCCACAGATTCCAATGAATGGGAATGGGGTTCCGATAAGTCTTCCAGTGACTAAGAGCTCACCGAGACATTCAGAGAGCCAGGTGAACCCACAGAAGAGGAGGAGTTTTCTAACAAATTCAGAGTTGGTCAAGAAACAACCCATGAGGAGTCTACACAGTCCTTGTCTCAAGGTTCTAGGTTGAAATCACATAGGATGAGAACACCTGTTCCGGAATGCGCTACTAGTGATGATAATTTGGATTCGCTCATGATCGAGACTAATGAGGAGAGTGCCATCAATGACCTCAATAATTACCTTGACATACCCGAATATAACCACATCTTCACTCTTAGCCCCACTAACTTCGAAGACATTAACGGCCTTCCCCTTGTTCACCACCAACTCATTGACTGGGATCATGAAGGACCTGCACAGTTGGATACATTCCAAAACGATGAAGCTTTTATTGACTATCTAGGCATATGAGATGATCTTCCCCTTGGAGATCATAAAGCAGGATACACCATAGAACTCAATAGCGTGGCATATTTTGGTGAGGGTGTCGGACCTTCCAGTCGCAAAAATGTGAAAATAAGAACAAATCAAGGGTCTTATGGCGAAAACCACATTGTGGCGCTATCTGACCCCAAAAAAGTAAAAAGAAAGGATGTATTTGAGGGTGAAAACCTCTCTGAGGCGCCCGAGATGGAAGGCTCGACATTCTCCCAGCATCATATGAGGAAAAACCATCCATGTTGGTAGAGGAGACTATCAAAACAAACATCGGTACAGAAGAGGTTCCACACAACATATTCCTAGCTCAATCACTAACAGCGTTTGAAAGGTCAAAATTCATAAGTTTCTTCAAAAAGTGACAAATCAACTTCGCCTGGTCATATGCTAATATGCCTGGATTGGATCCGGATTTGGTAATGCATCATCTGACAGTCAAACCGGGGGCAAGACCAGTAAAATAGAAATTAAGAAAAATGCATCCACAAGTGGCATTACTAGTCAAAGCAGAACTTGAGAAATTACTCGATGTTGAATTCATACGCCCAATTGATTATCCTGAATGGATCTCCAACTTGGTACCTGTCAGTAAACCAGATCGTAGCATCAGAATTTGCACAGATTTCAGAGACATCAACAAAGCTTGTCCAAAGGATGACTTCCCATTACCAAACATTGACTTGATTGTTGATCTCACAGCAGGTCATAAAATGCTATCATTAATGGATGGATTCTCTGGTTATAATCAAATAAGGATCGCACCCGAGAATCAACATAAAACAACATTTACTTGTCCGTGGGGAACTTTCTGCTGGAATGTCATGCCTTTCGGGCTAAAGAATGCAAGTGCTACATATCAAAGAGCCATGACTACTATCTTTCATGATCTCATGCATGTAACTGTGGAAGATTATGTTGACGACCTCTTAGTCAAATCAATAGACAGAAATACACATTTGGACATACTTTCAGTTGCCTTTGATCGGTTGGAAAAATACAAAGTAAGATTAAACCCTAAGAAATGTGTCTTTGGAGTAACCTCTGGGAAGCTCCTAGGATTCATTGTATCCAAAAGAGGAATTGAAGCGGATCCAGCAAAAGTCAAAGTTATCTTGGAAATGCAATTACCAAGAAATATCAGTCAACTTCGATCCTTACAAGGCAGACTCCAGTCCATCTGAAGATTCATAGCACAACTGGCAGATAAGTGTAATCCTTTTCAGCACCTGCTACATAAAAACATCAAATTCAAATGGGATGACAACTGTCAACAGGCTTTCCAGACGCTCAAAGATTATCTTCTAAATCCATCAGTTCTGATGCCACCAGTTCCAGATCAACCACTGTTACTATACATATCAGCTACTCCAACAGCACTGGGGGCACTCTTAGCGCAACAAATCGCTGAAGGCAAGGAAAAAGCAGTATACTATATCAGTCGCACATTGGTGGGATACGAGCTAAACTACACACCAATTGAGCGCGCATGTCTTGTTGTGGTCTTTGCTTCATAGAAATTACGACATTACATGCTTACTCATAAGACAAAGTTAGTTGCAAGGATAGATCCGTTGAAATACCTTCTCAATAAGGCAACACTTACTGGGCGACTGGCCAAATGGGTAATGATACTGAGTGAATTCGACATCGAGTATGTGGACAAAAAAGCAATAAAAGGACAAGCCATCGCAGATCAATTAGCAGATGCTCCCATGATAGATGATGTCCCTCTAAGTTCAGAATTTCCAAATGAATCCATTTTGACAATGTCACATGCAAAGCCATGGCAACTATACTTTGACGGCTCATATACACAGCATGGGGCAGGAGCTGGCATCCTCTTTATAACTCCTCAAGGGGATTCTATACCAAAATCATACCGCTTATCATTTCCTTGCACTAACAATATAGCGGAATATGAGGCATTAACAATAGGATTACGAATTGTAGTTCAATGGAAGATCCAGGAACTTCATGTTTTTGGGGACTCCCAACTTGTTATCCGTCAAGAAACTGGTGATTATCAAACAAAAGATGAAAATTTAATGCCTTATAAACAAATGGTGGATGGTCTGAAACAACATTTCAGAAAGATAGACTTTGAGCAGATACCAAGAGAGCAGAATCGTGCTGCAGATGCCATGGCTACAATTGCTTCACTAATCGATCTACCTCCAAACAAGACCCGCTATGAGTTCTTGGTGGATAACCTTTTGGTCCCTTCATATGAGATCATGCCTACTGAGACGCTATGCGTGGTCGGTCCCGAATCCCAGTTATATGGTTCCATTTTCACATACCTACGAGACAATACTTTACCTCCTGATCTATCAAATAACCAACGTCGCACTTTCATTCGCCAATCCTCTCGATATGTCATCTTAGCTGATATCCTATACCAGCGAGGTCTAGAGGGAACTCTTCTTAGATGTTTAGAAAGTGACAAAGTTTAGATTGCATTACGGGAAGTGCATGAAGGAATATGTGGTCGACATGCTAGTGGTCCTACCTTGGCCAAGAAACTCATCAGGACTGGATGTAACTGGCCCAATATGGAGAAAGACTCATATCAGTTTGTCAAGAAATATAAGCAATGTCAAATTCATAGAGATCTCATACATGCGCCAGCACAAAAACTTCAACCACTTGCGTCTCCTTGGCCCTTTTGTCAGTGGGGACTCGATCTCATAGGCAAGATTCACCCTCCTTCTTCCAATGGTCATAAATTCATTATCACTGCCACAGAGTATTTTACAAAATGGATTGAAGTCGTGCCTCTCACACAAGTTACTGGAAAACAGATTGCTACATTCATCCTCAACTATATCATTTGCCGATACGGTATTCCTGTTTCCATTATCACTGATAACGGGCGTCCCTTCAAAAATCAGGATGTTCGCGAACTTTGTGACCGCTTCCATATCTCCCATCGTTTCTCCACATCATACTACCCCCAAGGTAATGGTCAAGCTGAGGCATCTAATAAAACAATCCTTAAAATCCTAAAGAAGACAGTCGACGATGCTGGCCGTAATTGGCATATCCAACTTAATCCTGCACTTTGGGCTTACCACACAAGTGTTTGCACACCTACAGGAGCTACACCCTATTCACTTGTCTATGACGCTGAAGCCATCTTGCCTATTGAGGTCAAGCTACCCTCTTTACGGGTCTCTTTGCAAAACATCATCAGTGATGAAGACTATAGGGTCTCCCGCTTACAACAGCTAGAACTACTGGATGAACGAAGACAAACTGCTTTTAATCATCTCAAGGCTTACCAACAACGAATGAGTCACAGCTACAATCACAAGGTCAAGCCTCGCACATTTGAGGTAGGTGACTTAGTTCTCAGAGAAAATCCTAAAAATCAACAAGACAGAGAGAAGAAGGGCAAGTTTGAACCAAATTGGCTTGGTCCTTACATCATTACAGCAACATATGGATCTGGTGCATATCAGCTTTCAACTACAGAAGGTGAACCTTTGGAGGATCCTATCAATAGCATGCACCTTCGCAGGTTTTACACATAGCTCTTCGGAATATCCTAATTTCAAAAATACAAAAAAATCAAAAATTTCAAAAATACAAAAAAAATTATAAAACAAAAAAATCGTTACTTGGTGAAAACCTGGCAAACAGGCACCTTGTGACACAAAAAACATTGAAAAATTGAAAAAAGTAAAGTGAAATAATTTCGTCCAACGGTGAAAACCACTTCGGTGGCGCCCTGGGCAAGTACCATGGTGAAAACTGGGTCACCAGCGCCATGCGTAGAGACATTGCTCCTCCCTCCTTCAGGATTCACTTTCATCCTTTCCCTTTGCACACACTCACAACCTATTCGTTCATAATAAACTTACCCATTCCCATCATGGCTTGTTAATTGATCTACCCAAGATTGGTTAGCCATTCATAATAAACATTCCTTTTCATCCCTTTCCATCCATAATAAACCAGATCATATCTATGGCTAGGGCAAATCCTACATCTAGTAATGGGTGTGGAACTGAGAAAATCATATGTTTCAAGGAGTACAGTTTCTTCTAGCTTCCTTCAGTCTATCCGTGCACAATCCGCAATAAAGAAACATTTGCATCTCAAATTCGCAATAAAGTTTCATCTTCTCCGCAATAAAGTATCAGTTTCATGGATTCAGTCAGTTTCAGATGACACATCAGCAACAATGGGCTTCAACAAATCAAATCTTTCAACAGACTCAAACAACATATGGTTCAGTGATATCTATCCTTTCTGTGAAAGTAAACATTGTGACCACAATCAAATAAGACTTATACAAGTGACAAGAGACACTAAACTTGAGGACTACAGTGGATGTTGGTGTTGAGTTTTGGTTTTCTTTTGATTTTATCTTTTGGGTGACATGTCTTTTAGCTTTTCCGGGATGTCTCTGACTAGAGATTTTATCTCTAGGATGTCTTTGACTAGAAAGGCTAGGATGGGGTATCGTCACCTATTTGTATTTGTTGTCTGTGGATTGTCTCTTAGTAATGCTATGACTTGTCCAAGGATATGAGGACACTGTGAGTCTAGTGTGAACTGGGGCATTCCTTGTTTGTGATTGTCTTATCTCCATGCAAACAAGTACAATGACTTTCTGGGTCGAACATATGCCTCGATTGTCATAACCTATTTTGCCATAATAAAGCTGAATGATGATAATGCACAAGAAGATCTTTCACTTTCATATCTTCTATCTTTCATCCCCACTTTCTTGATTGACTTCCATCATCCTTCTCGAGTCCGCATAGCCTGTTATCACATGACTGAGTATAATGACACACCAAAAACATTTACATTTCATGTAGACGCACCTGCATTACCACATATAAGCATTTCATACATACATATAGATATCACAACTGCATCACATCTTGCACACAACACCTGTTAAGCACAATAATCATTTGCATTATCATATTCATCTGCACTTCATACATTCACATTTGCATCATGCATAACATTTTAAAACATAAAAGAACAAAATATATATATATATATATTGCATTGCATCATATACATATTTGCATCCATATCATAAGCATCACATAAGAACATCTCATCACATAGGTACACATGCATATAGCTGCCGCAAAGATGAATCATCTCATATATATAATCAAAAGTGTCATGATACAATGATGTCAAAATCATATGGCTACAAAAGCACCCACAGGTGTCTACGATACAAAAATGGTACAAAACTGATACATAGGGAGCCCTCTAAGGCTATGATGAACTCCCTCCCTTGGAGCCGCCTGGCCTCGGTGGAATCTGAGCCCCTGAAGGACCCGCCCCAGGATCATCCCTCATGTCTCCTATATCTGGTGGTGGTGCAGGACCCATAACCCCACCACTCGATGCCTGTCTCCTCCGGCTCCCTCCCGTAGCTGTCGCTATACGCGACGGTCTATGGAAGCTCCTCGCCCGCTGATCTGCTGGCACTGCACCGTAGTAGAGGTCTCTCTAGTAGGCTATCTCCTCTCCTGCCCGCAGGACATAAGCATATCCTACCCCTGTATCCTCAGCTGCCTGTCTCCTTGCCCTTAGTGCTGTCTCAGCCTCTGTGTAGCGCTAGATAGCCTGATCTCGCTCTCGCTCAGTATCCCTGAGCCTCGTCCTAAGCCGATCCCTCTCCCTCTCCAGCTCCTGGATCTCATCTGCCTGGCCCTGACAGATCTCCCTCGGATCTAGCAGCTCGGCCTCTACCGGGTCATCCCCCTCTGCCTCTGCCTGTGGCTCCCCCTGTACAGGTGCCTGCCCCTGTGCCTGTACCTGTACCTGTACTGGTACCTGTCTCTGTCCCTGTCCCTGTGCCTATACCTGTCTAGGACCCTGTGCTGCTGGTACCTGTAGCGGCAATCCACCGCGACCCCTCACCACCTGAGTCTGCCTCTCCTCACCACCCTCCCTCCGAGGTGCAACCCTCCTCTCTCCAACTACTCCCCTCCTCCTCCATTGGCCTCAGCCCCCATCACCTCCACCATCATCATCATCTCCCCCACCATCTCCCTCCAGTGCCTCTCTTGGGTCTGTCAACTGTGGGAACGGATGCTCTGCCCAATAAGCTGTATACTCGGCATCCATGTCGACGTCCTCGATCTCTGGCCACATGTCCCAAGGTAGAGGTATCATCTCCACCAACTGTGTCACTGCCTGATCATACGACAGTAACGGCCCAAACTGTGCCTGATCTCTCACTGTGTGGGCATACATGCCTGAGCCTTGCGGCATCCTCTGAATCCGGCCAAACTGTCGGCCAATCCTGTCTACCAACTGCCTCTCTGGCACATAGGGCGTCCGCCCAATCAAATACCTGCTCCGGAAGGTGTAGGGAAGCTCAACTACGTCATCCTCCCACTGCTCGCAACCCAGATATGGTCGCTATATGACCTCATCAATATCATCAATCACCCGCCGCCAATGCTCTAGCCTGCCAATCCGTGGCTGCGATGTGATCATATCATACAAATGCACAAAGCTGCATCCATAACCTCTGCCCCTGAAGTGTATCGGTCGGGTAACTGGCAGATGCTCGTAAGCCCATACCTGCAGCAATGTAACTCCACAACCCAATCCCACTGATCCATGATAAACAAACTGATGAAGCTCATAATACAAGTGGGCCAACACACATGGTCCCCAGGCATATCTGGTATGCTGTGTCACCAGCGTCTCCAGTGCTCCTCCCCAGCCCACAGCCAATCCCCGTGTCGCCCTGTCCAGACACAGGAAACCACAGATAGCTCCTCTGATCACTGCCGGCAATGCTAACCCGGTGGCTGTCATGGTGTCCCATGCCATGTGTCCTGCCCTCATCTCCAGTCCAGGGTCCTGGAATACTCATCTCAGGGCCTCTCTGTCGCCATCTCGATCGTATGGGATCAGCTCCCCATTGATTGGTATCCTCATAATCCTGTACACATCCTCTAGGGTGACTGTCATCTCACCCATCGACAGATGAAACGTGCACGTCTCAGAGTGCCATCTCTCAGCCAGTGCAGTCAGCAGTCCCATGTTTGCCCGAAACTCAGGCACATACAGCACATGTCTCAAACCCATCTCCTCGATAGTGGCTCTGTCCTCGGCTGTCAACTCAGGTCGCAACCTCTGCGTCAACGTGAATCTCTCCCGTGACTTTAGCATCGACAAATACTCCTGTAGTCAAACAACTCAATCATGTCAGTTATAGTGGCATTCACTGTTTATCACAAAATGCTACTTTTTATCTAAATGCATATGGCTATCTATCCTAGTGACACTCACTGTTCATCACAAAGTGTTTCTATTTATCCTGGTGGTACTCCCTGTTCATCACAAAGTACTACGTGTGTGACATTCCCTGTTCATCACAAAGTGTTACTCACATTTCCACTCCCTGTTCATCACAAAGTGCTGCTCATATTTCAGTACTCCCTGTTTATCACAAAGTACTCTATCTTGGTACTCACTGTTCATCACAAAGTGCCTTGATCTATCCTAGTCTTCCTAGAGGACCTGCTTGAGTGTATCCTCTCAGCAGCTTATCCAATCGACAGCATCACAGAACTGTCGATTTGACCTAGAAGATGCAAATTCATTCTTTTCAAATGCAAACGCGCTTACATGACATAAACGCGCTCAAAGACTGCATAGACGCGCCTGCCTGACATAGACGTGCCTATGCTCTGCATAGACGCGCCTATTTGACATAGACGTGCATTTTTGGCACAAACGCGTCTGAACAGCACCGACACAGCCGCAATTGACGCAGACGCGGGTCCAAACATAGACGTGCCTGGCACAAACACAGACGCGCCTAGCGAACACAGATGTGCTTGGCACCAACGCAGACGCGCCTGGACGTTTTTTGACACTTTTTGGACCGTAGTCTAAGCGCATTTATTACCCTATTCGACATGCATTAATGACAAAATTAAATGCATCAAAGTACGAGGAGGTTTGGTGGTACTTACCGGCTCTCCTGCCTTTGCTGGCCTCTGAAATCGGCGAACGCGGTCGAATCTGTGAGTGAAAGCCATCGCTGCTGACTGCTCCTGCTCTATTCTCGCTCTGCATTATGCTCTTGTGGATGTGTAGATGACAATGAGGATGTATTTTTCCCCGTGGTCTATCTTATAGCCTACCCTAGCCCTTGCCTTCAATTCCCGAGTCAGTCTTCGTTATCCCGTGACTTTGTCACTTTATCCGGTCAATCCATTCTATCTTGTCTTTCTTATCGAGAGATTGTCTGCAATCTTTTCAAATATTTTCATCCAATCTCTCAAGGGGGCATATCATTCCCATCCTGGGGCAACTCTGTATCAGTTCATCTTATCTTCTTTGAAACAACGCGACAAGCCGCATTGTCTCAAAGAGGGGCAAAATGTAGACACCCAAAATTGTCCAGTCTAATTAAATAAATATTTTATTTATTTAATTATCTAAGCTTAATTCTTCTATTAATTAAATAAATCCTTATTTATTTAATTAATTCATTTATCCTCTTCTAACTTTATTTCTCATTTAAATAAATACATTTATTTATTTAAATTATCGTTTTTCTAAATTAAATAAATATCTTATTTTTTTAATTGATCCCACTTCTTCTATTAATTAAATAAATCTTTATTTATTTAATTAATTCATTAGCCTTTTCTACCCATGACACATGTCATTCATCTCTTAATTCATACACTACCTACCCCTCTCATTATTTTATTATTTCTTTTACCTACCCTCTAATCATAGCTGACCTCCTTTTACACCTCTCAATCTTATCCCTCCATTTCATATAGTGTCTTCTATATAAGGAGATGTTTCCCTCATTATCAAACCCTAATGACTTGATCAATTGACTACGCTACGATCCTACTTGCAACCACATTCCGTTCTTTGTTGAGATCTTGTGCATATAAAATCTGAGAGCAAATATATCAAGCAAGATCAATGGAGATAGGAAGAATGAAGATCAAAACCCTATTGGACATGTGATGGTATAATCTTTGTGATTTCATGTGATTTGCATTGTCTTAGGTAATCTTCATATGTTATGGTGGATCTTTGTTGATTGTTAGGCTAGGGTTTTGTGGTTGAATTCATTTAGCCTTTCAATATTGTTATTATTGTTATCCATTTTCACCATATACACTTACTATAGACGGATTCTCAAAAGAATTTAAAGATGAATTTCTAAATTCAACGTGTCAAATATCAAGTGGATCGGGTTCTTACAGCCAAAAAGATTTGTATTGCTTAAGGACTAAGGCTTCTTTTGTAAAACTAACTATTCCTTCTTAGTTCCTTCTACTAGTAGTGGTGCACTAATTTTCGTTCATCCTTGCTATTCTATTTTTGGTCATTTGGATTATGAGTTGTTACTAGATATTGTATTTCTATTGTATACATTGTCAGTATATATTAAGGTGTTGTAAATTAATTGTTAAGAATATTTATTTTTTCATATAATGTTGTTTGTTTGATATGTTCCAATATGGTTGTATATTGTTTTGACATGTATTGATCTAGCTTTGTCATGCACTATTAGCTATAATATTTGTTGGACTACTACATATTACAATTTCTTGGATTTTTAAACTACATCATTTCTTATGTAAATTGCATTCTTTCAAAACAAAAGAAAAACCTACCTTATAAATTCTAAAAAAGTCACAATGAATATATCATAGAGCTTAAAAGAAACATTGCATTAATTGTGTTGGTAAAAAAAAATTGAGGGCATAGTAGTCATAGAGAATTCATTGTGATCCAAAAGGATTTTCTCCAAAGAAAATCCAACAAGACCACCAAGCCAATTCTCGGAGTCATCAATCGGAATTCACTAGCTCATGCACACATGTTTCACACATCATAATACCCTAAAATTCATAATTTTCATCATTGGCCTTATCAAGGTTTTGGACACCTATAGACCAAAAAGTCAAGGAGCACTCATGATGCACAATTACCCAAGTGCCAACAACTTTATTGCCTTCATCCTCAAAGGAGTAGATCCCTTGTAGATAACTCAATTTATTCGACAATTAAATTTCAACAACATGCAAAGCTAAAGAGTCACACATGAGATAGAAATAATTTCTTCTTCCATTACAATTCTTTAGCTTTCATGTGTTTCTAACACTCTTTATGAATATCTAGATAGATAGTTATGATCAAATATCATAGATAGGTTTAGCTATTGGATGGTAGGCACAACTCCTCAAGAGTACACTGTATATAGAAAACACAAATTAATGCCATTGTATGCATAGCAACAAAAATATTTTGGAAAAAAAAATCAATAAATTTAAAGTATTAAGATTTTTTGAAGAAAAAAAATGAGTTTCGAAAAAGGATTAAAAAATATTGGAAAAGAAGCAAAAACTACCTGGCTTTTAAATTTAAAGGCAGTTCCATGGAATAAAGATGTAGAGAGAAAATAAAATAGAGAGTTTAGCCCATGAAATTTCCAAATGAGAAGTTTGTTTAAAATAGAAAAATGCGTAGTATGTAAGTGTTGCTAGTAAATGATTTTTTAGTAAGTACTTTATGAAAATGAAGTTTTGTCTAAAACGTTACATTGAATGATGTGCGAGTAAACCTCTAGTCTTGTTGTATAGTGTGATTGGATATTAATATGCTACTAACAAGAGTACATTCCAAATTATTATTAATATCAAAAGAATGTTTAATCATAGAGACCACTATCATCAATAATGTCGGCCACCTATGTATGTGTATGTGTATGTGTATGTGTATACATGTACACACACACACATAAGTGTGTATGTGTGTGTATTATTTCACCTTAAAAGGTACACTAGACATCGAGTCAGTCCTCTTGGAGAAAGCATTAAAAATATTTTGAAAAAAAACTCTCATGTCCCTTTATTGGTGATAGCACCCTATTTAAATAGGTCAGCCAACTTGAAGTAGCTTTATTTTATTATTTTAATGTGCATTGCCCAAAGGTGGGATGTGCATCCTAGGATATTAGTTCTTCACTATAGCAATTACCTTTATTTAATTTTCTTTTACCACTCCTTGAAGTCGGCTACCTCCATGCCTTTGACATTAGTGACAACTAGTTCAACAATCTCCCCCTTTGTCCATAAATGGAAACCCAATCTTCTAAATGCAACTAAATCATACAACTCCCCTTGACTAAGATGCTCCTCGTAACTACGATTTATCCTCCTTTGACACCAATGGCAATGGGTATTAGTGGCTAACTGAATAAGATAGTGAATAACTCACCCTAAACACATGCATCTCATGAGAACTTAGTGAATGGATGAGAATGACATCACTTTCAATTTGTCTCTTATGTACTTGAAGGTCTCTTTTGGAAGAGACTTTGTAAAGATGTCGACAATCTCCTCCTTTGTACCAACATTCGCCAGCTTAACTTGCTACTCAAGTACTTGCTCCCTTAAGAAATGGTACATAATCAGAATATGCTTAGTCCTTGAATGCATGACTGGATTCTTTGAAATGTCGATGGCACTTACATTATCATAGAGTAGTGGAATGGGGTGTTCATGCTCAACCTTAACATCTTTCAATGTATGTTTCATGCATAGAACTTGTATACAACATGGTTTTGCCGCTAAATATTGTCTATGATGTAGATAGTGAAATTGATGTTTGTTTCTTGCTAAGCCAAAATACAACACAACCACCAAGAAAGAATGCACCTTCCACTAGTGTTTTTTCTATAATCAATGTCGTTAGCCCAATCTACATCCGTTTAAGTTGTAATACTAAAATCTTTACTTCTTGGATACCACAATTTAAAATCCATAGTCCCATTCAAATATTTCAATATTCTTTTGACTACATTAACATGGCTTTCCTTTGGAGCTTCTTGAAACCGTGCCACTAAATCAACTACTTGCATAATGTCAGGCCTTGTAGTTGTTACATATAGAAAACTTCTAATCATGGATCTTACAAAGTTTGATGTGTTGTAGGAGATTCTTCATCTTTGCTCAACTTGCAACTAGTAAACCATGGAAGTACTAACTTTATTACAATCCTACATTCTAAAATTCTTCAACATTTCTTTAACATATTTGGTTTGAGAAATGAAAATTCTTTTATCTAACTAGGAAATTTGCAAACCAAGAAAAAATGATAGCTCACCTAGTATAGACATATCAAATTCCTTCTACATATTTAAGGCGAAGTCCTAACATAACTTATCATTGTCACATCCAAAAATAATGTCATCAACATTAACCATAACAATCAGTAATGCATCTCCTTCACCCTTGATATACAAATTGATATTTGTGATTCCTCTTCTGAAGCCTTGATCTTGGAGATATTTGTCTAACCTTGAATACCAAGCCCTTAGGGCTTTTTTTAGTCCAAGAGGATTTTCTTTAGTCTACACACATAAATCTCATTCTTTGATAGAATCAATCCTTCAGGTTGTTCAATATACACTTCTTCAATATTTCCATTTAGCAAAGTTGATTTGATGTCCATGTGATACACTCCGAAATTCTTGAAACCTCCAAGAGCTAAGAACATTTTGATAGCCTCTAATCTTGCAACAAGAACATTTTTTTCTTCTAAGTCTATACCTTCAACTTGTGCATAGCCTTTGCACACAAGCCTTTCTTTATTCATTGAGATATCCCCATCTTCATTTAGCTTGTTATGAAATACCCACTTGGTTCCAATAACATTCTTGCCCTTGGGTCTTGGGACAAGCTCCCATGTCTCATTCTTCTCTATTTGATCCAATTCTTATGTAGCATTTGATTTCAAAAACTTTGAAATACTTTGCTGATGCAGGCCTTCCCTTCCAAAGTTTATATGGAGTTTTGTTGTTGTTTACCCCAATTTGAACTTAGTTGGAGATGTATACAATTGTATGAAACACTTCTTTCCAAAAACTGTCGGTTATCTTGGATCATTGAGCATGGCTTTTGTCATACCTTGGATGATTCTATTCTTTCTCTTCACCACTCTGTTTTGTTGTGGAGTTCTTGCAACAAAATATTGTCTTCTTATCCCATGCCTACTTTTCTTGTGTGGATATAGTTGCAAACACTATTCGTGGTCTTAGAGAAATGATTGAGGATGAGGTTATTGTACAAAAAATATTTAAATCTCTTCCCTTGAGATTCGATGCAAAAGTTTCGACCATCGAAGAAATAATGAATTTAAATACCTTAAAGATGGACGAGTTGCATGACATTCTTACAGCATATGAAATGAGGACCAAGAATGGAACAACATCAAATCGAGAAGCTACTTTAAAAGTATCAAGCAAGATGAACAAAGCTCCAACATCAAGTGAAATCTTAAACGATGAGGAAGAAGCCTAAATTGTGAAGAAATTTAATAAAGGATCCAACAAGCACAAAGGTAAGTACACTCTTAAAAGTTTTAATTGTGATAATATATTATATTGCCAAATGTTCACAAGTTGGAAGTGAAAGTAGTGAAGATGAAAAAGTATATCATGATAAGAGGAAAGACAAGAAAAAATCATCATAATAAGAACAAGCACAATCAAGAAAATCCATGAAGAGTTTCCAAAGACGCAAGAAGAGCCTATATTCCCTAGGAAGTAATAACTCATCTGAAAGTGATGAAATCTTTTCAAAAAGTGGAAGGGAAGAAATTCTCTTCATGACCATTAAAATGAAGGAAGAAGCTCCAATATCTGAAAACAAAGAAAATGAAAAATCAGAAAATAAGGACACTATAACAGATCTTAAGGAAGAACTCATCGTTGCTATTACCGAAATCAAAAAACTCTCATGTCCCTTTATTGGTGATAGCACCTTATTTAAATAGGTCAGACAGCTTGAAGCAAATTTAATTTATTATTTTGATTTGCATTGCAATTACCTATATTTGAATTTTCTTTTACCACTCCTTCAAGTCAGCTACCTCCATGCCTTAGACATCAATGACAACTAGTTCAACAAAACTTCAATAGTGCACAACCACCTACAAGTGGTTTAGAAAGTAAATTCAAGACTGAAATGCTTAGCAGATGCTCACGATTCAGTTTTTCCATACACCAAAGCAGAGGCTATAAGGCTTAGGAAATTCAGCTAAATGAATGCCTAGAAATAATAAGTCAAAAACACAACCTTAATCAGCATAAAATGAGGATTATGCAGACGACTACCAACTACTTCATTTCGACTTGGATTCACATCCTTTAAAACCCTGCAATTAAAATCATTTCAAGAAATCCCAAAAAATCTGAAATCAAAACACCATGTAAATCCTCATTTTTTCTAAAACCTCAAATTTTCAAAAAACAATGTGATTCTTATGTGAACACTCTACCTGCTAGGATGAATCTTCCACTACCAAAACTGATCTCTTTGATGAAAGCTTTTGTCCTCAGACAACTCTTGAAAAACTCTCTATTCACTATTCACTCTCAATATGTGTGCAACTCTCAATAATCCAAATGAGAGTCAAAATTACCCTTATATAAAGTTGGAGGAAACAAGCAATTTAAATGGAAATATAAAAAATAACCTAAGTTCCCATTTCCTTAAATACCCAACTTGGGGAACAAAAATAACTCTATTAATTTAAAACACTCAGTGAATAATATAAAATTACTTTATAACTTTAGCATAAAAATTAAAATAATCTCAATCATTTTGGAGAAAGCATTGTCAGACCACCCAAAACAGAGACTGATCATATTGTATAAAGTTTCTAGATTTGATTGTGTGAGCAATTTTTAACCGTCAATGTTTTGGATCACATTCCATGATCCATCATCTTAACTTGCATCCTGGTGATAAATCATGGAATGTGAACCGAAACGTTGATGGTTAAAAATTGCTCACACAATCAAATCCAGAAACTTTATACAAGATTAGCATGGATAGTGGAAATCTAATAGCCTTGAGAGACTGATCATGCCAAGAAGGTACTGATGTTGAAGAAAGTGTCAGGTGGTGATTGAAAGATTTACTAAAAATGGCAGCGGTCCTCCAAGAATTTAGCAGAACAACCTAGAAGGCCAAAAACACTACAAAGTATTAAAAATATTGTCATTGATGTCAAAGGGAAATTAATGTCACAATGATTTACTCTAATAATCATTTATCATGATCATTTCAGTTTGGTTTGATGATCCAATTCAGCAACACTAAACCCTATCATCTACATCAAACATTACAATGCATGATCCACACGCAAGGCTGGCTAAATATCTTATATATGGACTTGAGTCTTCTACTCATGTTACTATGATTGGAGCAACTAACCGACCAACCAGTATCATCCAGCACTACGAAGATTGGAAGGTTTTATTTAGAAGAAATGAAAGGATTGCTAATGAATGCTTTAAAAGGTACATTCATTATGCTTTATATAATTCAAATAGTTGAATAAATTCTGGACAACTAAGAAATAATATGTGAACCTTGTTTGCTGGCCAACCCATGATATTGAGGTTAAAGTTAAATATGGCTGACTGATCATTACATTATCCAAGTTAAGCTGCATATGCATGTATTAAAAAACAGCGATGATATTTTACCAAAGAGCAGCGATTAGTATTGAATATAAAGGTACAACATTCAAAGGCAACGATTAAGCATAAAAATTTCTTAAAAAAAGGTCTTGTCTGTTTAGATGATCATCTCTAGGGATTCCACCCTTTATGTAAAGGCATAGAGATATTAAAGTGGAGAGTAGTGAATGGAGAAAAGGTTTTGAGTTGAAAAGATATGAGCATGAAAATGCAGATCTAAAAGAGGTATATGCAGATTTGAAGGAGAAAATAAAGATACAAGAAATATAAGAAGATCATTCAAGAAGAAGAAAATAGGAAGTGGAGCAATGAAGATCATGGAGCATATATGAGAGATCTATGATGTATATATATGTGAAAATATACGTTAAATATATGGAAAGAATATACAAGTGCGTGAACATACAATTATATTTATATTTAGTGAGAAGAGGAGAATCGTATTTGTGACCAATTCGCAAACAAACAGATATACTTGGTTTTTTTTGGAGATTTTTGCTTCTTTGGTATTTTTGTTCCAATTCTACTATGTTTCATATATATCATAATTTACATGTTATTCCCTAACCATTGTTTTAACATTGCTTCAACACGATTTTACATTTTTGTCCCCAAGATATATCTTAGTTTCCTGGATATGAATCCTTCATGCTCCTATAGGAATTACTTTCATACTTAATATAACACATATGCATGATGCATGAACAATTTTCATTCTTTTCACGACCTAGATCTTAGAAAAATAACAGCTCAAACATCATGAATATCTTTTCATTAATTGAAGTTCAGAGTAAAACTAATCTGTAAAATTTCATGATCCAAGCTCAATTGCTCATTTGTCAATGCAACTTTCTTCTTGATAGTAAGTTTTGAAACATGGGTGATAAATGAACCCTTCCTAGAACAAGAATTCACTAAGTTGGGTTCTCTTCAACGTTGAACCATCCTTGCTGATGAGATATGCACTGTCTTCAATTTCAGCATGTGGGCAGTTCATCCTGTGCCTGAATGACAGTGTAAGCACAAGAAAATAAAACCAATTGCATGAATCTTGAGGAGCACACCTAATAGAAACCTACATATGACTGAATTTTATCATTAAAGAAGTTTCAAGCAACATAAAGTTACGTACCACATGAAATGTTCATCACAACATACAGAGTTGCAAATTAGTTTAAGACCTGCTCCATTCCTGCTCCATCCATACCCACTAAAAAATGAAGATAATTACAAGTTTAACTGCATGCATCTCTAACTCATTTGATTCCAACTGTTGATATAATAGCTAAATTATATTATTAAACATTCCAGATAAAAGATGCATTAATGATAATATTAAAAGAATACAGCGTTTATCTGGAAAACTGCTTGCCAAAAACCATGTCTCAGGAAACCTGAAATTCTTAACCTAATTCTTACCAAGTTGCTTTAAACATGTTATAGAATTTGTCAAACGCTTTGCTTGTGCAATGCTGACATATCAATAATTCTCTGATGTCAGTCACATCACATGTTGACTTGCTGCACTTGACCTGTATTAGAATTTCACATAAAATAGCAGAGACAGAATCAAGCTGATGTTATTCATAATGCAGAAAAACCGACTACAACATTAATAAAGTATCTTGTGCTTTTGAACCTTTCAATATTTAAGGCCTTAAACTTGTCATAATCAATGTCCAGAAGTAAATGAAATGGTATAAATGGAATTGCTATTGAACCGGACGTAATGAAACAAATTGCACAATAGAGGAAATAAGCTGCAAATATTTAATAATACTTGAAAATAATAAGCCACTTTGAGGGGCAACCTCCTAATCCAATGCAAGAGGCATACCTCCAATAGTCTTCAGTAAGAACACAAAACTCAATATCATGATAATAAACTAGCCACTAGCTCCTATATAAACCCTACCTATGCCTTAGATGTCACCCAAACTTACCTAAATATGACATCTAGGACAACGTAAATATCTAAATAAAAATATAACAATGATCATATAACTACTCATAACCATATGCACACTATAGCTCAATTGATATTTATTGTGAATTCGAAATGTACCAAGCTTACGCAAATATTCAGAAGGAAAAGATATAAGAATATCTTCAATGCATTTATCTCTTATTTCAAATTTTAAAGTAAACAAATCAAAAAAATTTGAAAATATTTCTGGCTCAAAAAAAGTTACAGGTAGATCTACATGATAACAGGCACAATCTTTTAGCAGGACCAAAGCAGACAAATAAACACTTCCAAATGTTCATCTAATATATTTATGAAATTGAATTTTTAGAAGTAGATCCACATAGAGTGAGAATCTACATTTTTGTTTAGTAAAGTTCTGATTTTTCAATTCCTCGGAAGGCCTTAATAAAAAGCAAGAATGTCTTTGTGTGACCCTACAAATATTTCAGAACATGCAAATACTGGAATATGCAGGAGTAATGAAAAAGATATAAAGAATCAAACTTTCCAAAGGTTTTTTTGGCCATCTGTTCTAACCATGAATAGGTTTTTTTAGTCATAGTCTTGGGACTTGTAGTTTAAAAAAACAAAAGCAACGAGCCAATTTTCAGCTCAGACATAGACTCTCTGGGAAAACTCACACAAAACTCTTAAAATTAAAATCATTGAAAAGGCAAATTTAAGGGAAGAAAACTTATTAAATATCATTTCATATCAAATCAACTTCAAATATAAATTAAAAACAACCAAGTAGATCTATCATACACATGTATACACAAAAAAAAGAAGTAAAATTTGTCATATTAAAGGAACATTGCAAACATGAAAACCGATTAAAGTTGGTTTGATATACTTAAAATGGTTTTCTTGTATACAAAAAACGAATTCAGAAATCGATATAGATGGCATCAGAAAAAAACTTCACGGTGAAGCTAAAACTAAAGTTCAAAGGAGCCACTCACAGCATTTGAAAACCAATACAAAAAGAGTTGGTTTTTTATACTTAAAATGGTTTCTTGTACACAAAAAATGAATTCAGAAATCCATATAGATGGCATGAGCAAAAAAATTCACAGTACGAACATTCAAAGGAGCCGCTGCTCACAACATTTGATAAAATACATTGGAAATTTAAAAATGTTGATGCTTTGTGTACATCAAAGAAGCAACTACAACAATTCTATCCCCAAAAAAAGATAGCGAAAACATCCAGGACAACTTCATTGTTTCTAGATGGCTGGGCTTCCCACCCCCATTGCATGGTCCTCTATAAATGCAGGGTTGTCATCCTTGGGATATTATTCATCTGCTTTTACAATCTTCTTATTGTAGAGACACAGATTGCAATGCACAAATGTAAAGTCATTCAACCTTTGCATTGACACGTGCAATATTTAGAGTGTATTCAAGCATGCTAAAATTGTGCTCACAATCCAAAGTTTTCAATGTTGGCTTAACACTTGGATGGCAAATCTCTAGAAATTGACCACTTTAGTGCTAAAATTTTCCTACTGTATAACAATAAGATAAAATTAAAACGTTTAAGATTCACAAATACTAAAAATTCAATATAAGCTATACATAATATTGAAATGGTAATTGATTGATTAAACAAAGGAGATGCAAAGCTCCATTTAAAGCAATTACAAAGACGATGTTTCTAAACAGAACAATCATTAACTAAAACAAGAAATAGAAACTAACTAAACTTACTAAAGTACATAAAGTGACCATTAAATAAGAAATATTCTAATATTACTCTAATACCATCCCTTAATGGTCATTCTATCGACTACACCAAGTTGCCCCCTAAATTTTACAAACTTCAATTACTACAACTGAACCGATCCATCTTCTACAAGTTGTTGAATGAAGTTGCAATGAAGCTCAACATGTTTGCTGCGCTCTGTAATATACCAAAGTAGAGATTCTAGAAAAACAAACCAATCTCTTTCCCAAATAACAATATCAATGGCACTTGCAAATAAGAATGTAAGATGTGCAGTTTTAAATGTTGCTTGTTTGATATATTTATCAGATTGCACAATAAATAGTCCCAAGCAGGTATAACGATCATTAATTCTGGAAATGATAACAACCATACAAACACTACAGAGAACCAGATTAAATCTTAACCTCTTTGCAATCAAAATCGCTTGCTCTTGAATATTATTGCCATCAGCAGATTGTGCGATACATTCAGGTATTAATGCTTAGCATTTTAAGGCGCTAGCATTGATCTCAATTTAGTGAAGATTCACACAAGTGTATTCTGTCAAAAGAACTATCAGACCCAACTCAAACCAAGCACAGAAGAACTGGACTTTAATACTTCCTTAATGAATCGAAATCCTCTTAGAAATGAACAAGCTCGATGAAGATAAAACTCTAGGCCCGACCTGAACTATTCCTTTGATCCCTTTTACTGGCATGATATCTTTTTTGGCTATTTCAAACACAAGTACATCATGCCGAATCATGGCTATTTCAAACACAGGTGCATCATGCCGACTCATGGCTATTTCAAACACAGGTGCATCATGTTGAATCACCTTTATTCACCTGAGAATGTTTTTACGGCTTGTGGAGTACCTGTCTGTTGCCTTAACCTGAGAGTTCAAGGTGATTTTATACACAAATTTGACCAGAGTATCAATCCGCTCCACATACAGAATTATTTCACCCAACCTTAATCTTCAACTGTCAATCATTAGAAATAGAGGGGGGCATTCGATAGAATATTAGAAAGGAGTCGCCGATTATTAAAACGACGACATATACAATATAAGTCACACCCTTATTATTCCGCAAATGATTTGCAAGCAACTTATAATATTAATTCATCAATATTGGAAGAACGGCAAATATCAATAACTTAACAATAATTGCAACTTCATTTATCGGCAAAATGTAACTTTATTTTTCCTCAAGCCATAACTTGGGATAGAGCTAATGAAGATCCCGATCCCACAGGATATTATGGCAGACCTCAACAAAGGTAATATTAATATTCAGAATAAATATTACTTGTTTCCCAAACCACAGATATAAAATAGCTCAAATTGGCAAATATCTTATACCCTTATTACTGCAAACTAAAAATTTGTTTCTAGTGGACACTTTACAAATTTGGCCCAGTTGTGAACTCCGTCACGAATCCACCCCTACGAAGAACTAGGGTTTTGTCCAGCCCTTCTGATCACTGAAGGTTTCCGCTCTCAACAATTAGCTAATGCAAAGCATTAGACAAATTCTTCATAAAAACATCATATCAAAAACATGCCTTCCTTCTTCAATTTAGCCTCCTTATAACTCCAAGAATCATCTAGAACATTAGACTGACTTGGCCGACTAAAATAATAATTATATTTTGGAGAACTTTATTCAATAAAGTGACATAATAATTTATTATTTAATTAAATTAATTAATATTAAGTCATCACTTGAATAATTTATTTGTTTTTTTTTTACAACTTAATGAAAATCAATTTAACTAATTGTCACTTAAAAAACTTACAGACATTACAATCATCCTGGCCCAAATAATGCTTGTCCTCAAGCAATTCTCAATTGCACCACAAGGATCCCAAATCAGCCATATGAAAAACACACTATCACTCTACTGCTCCATGCCGATGCAATCAACATTATGGAAACATGCAACTCTGCCATGTGAAAGTATTATTTCTGTTATGATTATCCACTCTCCTTCCAACACTTATTCGTCATAGCCCCACAACTGCATACTCGTGTTGTAAACTGAAATATCTCTATTTCCATACCTTGAAGAATCAACTGGTAAGGTTGTCCTGGTATTCCCATCATGAATATGCATTGTTGTGATCACCCTTGCTGCTATAGCTGCTAGTTCTTCATCTACCATATCCAAAATGAACTCCAACTCCATCTACTGGAAATCCTGAATGTACCTCCCAAGAGAGTGCAGTCATTGAATTCCTAAGATGACATCAGAATCAATAATCCCAATCACATAAAAATCATCCTTGATGATGTATTCATCAAACTCAATGTTCATCTATGGGATCCTCTTGTTGAAACTCATCTTAAATCCATCAGCCATCATGACATGGAATCTTAGAATATCTTCCAATGGCAATTTAAGAAAAATATCTTTATTATTTATTATTAATGGTCAATAATGTAATTTAGTGTAATTAGCATATTTCTATTTTGGATGTTTGTTTCATTATAGAAACATCGTCAGTGTAATTCTTTAAATGATCGTTTGATCATTTCATTTAATTCATTCAGTTTTTTACGAAAGCACGGTATCAAAGCTAAAATAAAAAAATTGGAATTTTTTCAAAGTTTTCTTGAGATTTTCGAGCATGTTGAATTTTTTTTTTTTGAAAAATGGTGGTGGTGGGGATGGGGGGGGCAATCTTTTCTTCTGTAATTTTTGTGGCCATATTTCTGTTATTCCCCGCTCGCGCAATTTAGTTTTTGCACCTTTCTGTGTTTGATTCGCAGGTTTCTACTTCCTTTCCGGCCCGCGTTCATTCTTCTACAAACCTACGTCGAAATTTCATGCACTTTCTATGCGCGACGCGACGGAAGCCTTGTTTTTCCCCGACTACATTTGTTGTGCGATCTTCTATCTCTGCAATGATTTTTGCGGCTTTTAAATGCGCAACGAGACATTTCCAGCCCACAATATTTTTTCTATGAGACATCTAACCCAACGGGAGCTTCTGTGTGTGATTTTTTTTCTTTTTCGGCAACAGGATTTCGTTTTTAAAATCTCGTGACCTCCTGCATCCATGCTGCTGCTTCTTTTTAGCACGCAACCTACTTCCGACGGCTAGGATTTTTCTTTTAACCCTTTGTGTTCTTTGCTACCTAGAGTTTTAGTTCGACCAAAACATGATTTGCTTTCTGTCGGCTAGGGTTTTTGATAAATCCTCTAACTTTTTTGCCAGAATTAATTTTCAACTGCGGATTCCTTGTGGATTTTTCTCATACTTTTCTGGGTTTATCAAAATCTGTGCATTGGAATTTGTGCCAGCTATACTTTTAGTCTCAAAGTTTGTACCTAAATCTACCTCAGTTTTTGTACTGGATCTGTGCCTTGGATTTCATGTTTTTCAAAAATTAGCTTTCCGCATCTTCAGTGATTCTCATTTTCCATGCCTCAAACAACATGCAAGATGGCGCCTTTGACGAACATAACGTTGGAAGGCAGTCAACAATTTAATGACAAAAATTACAACACATGGAAGCAGTGGATGATGTCGATCTTTGAATATCGTTGCCTCAATGATCTCGTTATGGGTAAAGAGACTCATCCTAACATAGCTGGACAAGATCAGGATAAGTTTGGCACAAAAAACCGAGAAGCGGTCATGCTTATTAAACTCTTGGTTACTAATGATCAGCTGCCACAAGTGCCATCGGGCAAGACAGTTGCAAAGATCTGGACTATTTTGAAGGATCTTCATGAGACAATAAATAAGAGTTGTGTGTTCTTTCTGAAGAACCAGCTATTTTCTATCATGATGGATGAGCGTATTGTTGATTTTTAGTGATCAGATTAGCAGTATAGAATAGAAAATCAGAATGCAAAGTAAATCATACACATAACACACATGTACCCTGGGAAAACCTCCCTCTTGGAGGAAAAACCCAGCAACCAAAGATCTCAGATCTGATTAGATTAGATATAGCACCAGATTACAATTTAACCCTTCTAGGGTACACAACAACTATAGCAAAACTTATCTGAATCTGGAAGACAGGGTGTATATGTAGGTCACTGTCAATCTGAGACAGAATTTGGCAGCCTTGACCTACTTCACAAGCCCTTGAACAAGTTTGGCAGTCCAGGATGGTATTCGTTCAACCTTGAGGATGATTGCCCAGCTTGAGAACTCCAATTCGCTGCCTTAGACAGATTTGCCAGTGCAGATATAATTCGCTTGTATATGCAACAGTTCGCTGACCTTGTTTGTACTTCGCTGATCACAGAAGTAGTTCGTTGATAGGATAGATTCGCTGAGTGAAAATGATATATGTGTGAACAATGAATGTTGACTTGTATATATAGGCGACTTAGCCTTTTGATTCTCCAAGTCGGCTAGCATAAGGAACACGTTTAATTACAAACAAATGCATTAAGGTGGCGCCAACACTGAAATTAGGTCCACACGTTACACAAGACCCCAATATGGGTCAGCATCAACATGATACAGCAAGATATTGATTATAGGACATGACTAAGGCCATGGGCCCATTAGTCATCCAAACGTGCTAGGTGTGCTAGGTCGGCCCTAGAAGCGCTCCGACCTAGCTACATATATCAGCATGTATGTCCTTACAGGAGCATCTAACGAAGATTAAGGACATTCAAGATCAACAGGAAGCAATTGGTCGAAAAATGGAGGTAGAGGATATGGCAGTCATCATCTCGAAGAATCTACCTCAATCCTATGAGCACTTTATAGAAATGCTCAACATCACTGCAACAAATGTTGACTTAAAGTTTCCACAATTGTGCACCAAACTTCTGCAGCAAGATCGTTGGAAACAAGAGTTTGGTAGCAGTGCCACTTCATCCTCCACAGAACAAGCCTTCGCAACCAAATCCATTCACAAGGATAAAGGCAAATCCCAATCATCTCAGCCGAAAGGCCCCAATCAATCTCAAGATAGCTCGAAGAAGAAAGTCCAGTGTAACTACTACCACAAATTTGGTCACTTGATAAAGGATTGTTGAAATCGCTTGACTTCTGAACAGTGGAAGCAAGGAGGGCCTCAGCCTAAGGCCAATGTCACAGAGCACTCAGAGCAAAAAGAATCTGCATTTTACGCTTTCATGGCGAAACATCTTGTAGATCATGTGAACTCTTTTACTTGGTACATTGACTTCGGTGCATCTTGACACTTCACTTATCAGTGTGATTGGTTCATAGACTTCTCACATTTCACTAATTCAATCATTTTTGGAGGAGGTGAAGAGTATACTGTTGTCGGCAAGGGCAACGTTCAGATATAGTCTAGTGGGAGGAATCCCATATTCCTCAATGTATACTACATTCCTAGTACGGAACTAAACCTTCTCTTTGTGAGCCAGATTGAGCAGCAATCTCCTCAACTTGATGTGGTATTCAGTTCACACAAGTGTTCGATTATTGATCGTGCAACTCGCACCACTGTGGTTTTGGCATCGAGGATCATGGTCTATACAAACTTGTGGATACGGGTGATTCTCTAGAGCATGCCTTTGCAGCTAAATCATCTTCTATCAGCAATCTCTAGCATCAACCGTATGGCCACTTGAACATTCACTATCTTGCTCAACTTGTTCGAGAGGATTTAGTTCTTGTCTTACCTGACATTCAGACTCAAAACCACCGAGTTTGCAGAGCTTGTCAAGTTGGGAAGCAACACAGGACACCATTCAAGGATGGTGACTCATGGCGAGCCTACAAGGTACTACAATTGGTTCACACTGATATATGTGGACCAATGAATACGCCTTCTATTACTAGATCCAGGTATTTCTTACTTTTTGTTGATGATTTCAGTCATAAAATGTAGGTGTACTTTCTTAGACTAAAATCAGATGTGTTTACTATTGTCATTTTATGACACCCTTGGTCTATCAGTAAGAACCGATTAGAGATACGATCCATGAACCAGTGCTGCCCCAGTTGATCAAGGAGAAAAGCAGTGGAGTTATGAAGTGTGAAGTGTTGTCTTGTTTGGAGGAAGTCCCTTCCCTTTGCTTCCCTTTTCTTTCATGTCCCCCGGAACTCCGGAATCCCAAGGTTCTGAAGTTCCTTCTCTTGGCCTTCTCTTCTTTTCTTCTCCGGAACTCCAGAACACCGAGGTTCCGAAGTTCCCTCCTTGTCTTCTACCCTTCCCCGGAACTCCGGTACCCCGAGGTTCCGAAGTTCCTTCCTTTTGCTGCCTCTCCTTTCTCCTTCGCGGAACTCCGGAACCCTGAGGTTCCGAAATTCCTTCCTTTCCTTCCCCCTCCTCTTCAGTTCTCTGGAACTCCGAAACCCTAAGGTTCCGAAGTTCCATTTCCTTTCCTTCTTCGAAACCTCGAGGTTCTGAAGTTACTTTCCCTTAGCCCCTTTCTTTTCCCGGAACTCCGGAACCCTGAGGTTCTGAAGTTCCTTCCCTCCTTGCCTTTTCTCTGTTCTCTGGAACTTCGAAACCCCGAGATTCCAAAGTTCCCTTTCCTTACCTTCTTCGAAACTCCGCAACCTCGAGGTTCCGAAGTTCCTTCCTTTGCCTTTTTTCAGTTCCCTAGAACTCCAAAACCCCGAGGTTCCAAAGTTTCTTTGCTAGGTCTCCCCTTTTCCTTTTGCTTAGTTTCTCCTTCCCCTTCCCCGAAACCCCGAGATTCTGAAGTTCCTTCATTGTCTTCCCCACTTCAGGTTCCCAAGTTTCCGAAGTCCTTGGACTTCTTTCCGGCTTGCAACACTTCCAGATGGCATGATCAACACTCAAAACTTTAAATCCTCCGACGACTTTTGTGACTTGTGCGCCTTCTTTTGTGGAGCTACAGGGGTACATTTAATGATTTTGGCAGGATTTCCATCAAGAGAGGTATAGGGCCATGCTCGTTGTGATAACTTATGTCATGTCTGCATCCTCTGACTTTGGAAGGTCAATCAATCCATCCTTCTCAGGGTTGCCTTTTCAGGGTGCGGCTAGGTTGCTTGCATGTACAGAAAGTCAAGTGCATGCACTTCCCTGCACTCTGATACTGGTATTTCCCTAGACACACAAGGGTCATGATCATTCTTGTAACCAATTTTCTATATAAAGGCTGTTAAGCCTCATTGTAAACGGTTCTCTCCCTGCTGGCTTGAACTATTTTATACTCTTTCACTTCTCTTGTATTTATCTTGCATTTATGCAACTGTAAGTTTGGCCATTGGCCTTTGAATGAATTGAAATTACCATTCTTGTCTTCCTTCAACTTATGCATGTTGTGTATGTTTCCTTACCTTCATCATAGGTGTATGTTTTGTGGCTCTTCTCTAATATATGTTGTATTAATTTATTTCTGAGTGTGACTTGTGGGAAATCTTCTCCCCTTTGACATTTAGCAAATTCTAACCTCCATACATGCATTGGGGTATTCAGGCGCTCAGAAATATTTTCATTCTTGGATGGGTATTCGGGCTACAATCAGATTTTAGTCAAAGAATCAAACCAATACAAGACTGCATTTACTACTAAGTGGGGTACCTATGCTTATTGCAAAATGCCCTTTGGGCTTGTTTATCTCACTGGGTAAACAGGAAGAATACAGAAATCGAACAGCAATGCACAATGCAAATACAAAAGAAGTACCAGAATAAGCTTGCCATTAATGTCAAAAGATGTTCATATTATAATCTGTCGTCAACATTCCATGTCATCCAACACCCGGAGGTGGTACAATATATGTCAGCCGAAGGGGTGCGACACAACCGTCGCGACTCCAACTACCTACCCGTCGGCTAACTGACTATCAATAATTATCATTACTAAACTATACATTTTTTCCGATAACATCATCCCCCCCAAAAAAGAAGTCGTCTCCAACGACTAACAACAAAATGGAGACAATGCATATATACACCCAAAACAAAGTCAAGGAGGGGGCTGAGGAAGCGTCCCTGAAGTTGAAGGCTGGGACGTTGGTGTCTAGGCCGCCAGGCGGGCGCGGAGGTCATAAACCTGCTGAGTGCGTGCTGCCACATCCCGCTCCGCCACCAACACCTTCTCTAAAGCCGTCTTCACCATATGCGCAACTTCCAGCAACTCCTTCTCCTTGGTATCCGCGGACTCTGTCATACCGACCAACTGAGTTTGCAACAAACCCCGCTCTGCAGTAACAGCATCCAACTCCTGCTGCACAAGGCTCCGCGCACTCTGCTCCTCCGACAGGCGGATGTCAACCGCAACCTTCTCTGCACGGGCTGTCTCAAGCTGTGCGAACAACTGCGTCCTCTCGGCTGCCCAAGAAGCCTGCTGTCTGGCGAGATCTCTCTCTATCTCTGTACGAGCAGCCTCGCGGACCGCGGACTCATGCTGCGTCTGCCGCAGTGCATAGTAGGCATCCCTGTAAACCTGTTCAATCTGTCGGACGAGAGTAGTCACCCTGGCCTCCACGACGGGCCGAGGCACACTCCAAGCCTCAAGCATTGCATCTGTCTGAATAGCTGGCCACCCCTGTGACTCAAAGCATGCAGCAAAAGCTGTCGAACAGCCTACCCGCATAAACTGGAGGACCTGCTCTAATTCCTCCACAACCTGCTGCAAAGCCCATGTCTGAGCCGTTGCCACCACTCGCCGACCCCTCGTCACCATATCTGCTAAGTAAGCCTCAATGTCCTCCCCATCCTGCCCCGAAGGCTGGGACCCCGATATAGGTGCCCCGAAGGCTGGAACCCCGATATAGGTGCAGGGGGCTCTAGTGGGACCAAAACTGCTGCATCCTGCTAGCACAAAGGTGTCTCCTCTACCCCCGCCTGCTCCTGGATAGCAGGGACGACTTCCCCTATCTCATGCCCTACTGCTGGTACCGGTGTCTCACCCGATGAATCCTCCAAGTCTACCACCTCCGTCAGAGGCTCTCGCCAGGGTGAGAATACAGCAGCTCCTACTGGTGGCATCACCGTCATCTGAAATCGCCGGGTTAGCCAACTCCCCATAGCCTCCACCGATGGATCCGTACTGAACACCTCCGGGCCTCTCTCCACCTCTAAAGTGTGTCTCTCCGGGGGCTCCTCCAACAAAGAGGCAGACACAGTCACTACTGCCTCGGATCCCACAACGTCCAACCGCACCTGCGGCTCTGCGTCGACCACCTCCCTGTGCTCCTCCTCTGCCACTACTTGCTGCGGTGATCCACACGACTCCACCATGCCTTCTGTACGTGCCTCTCTGGCCAGAGGCGGTCCCGCAGGTGGCGCACTAGCCTGCGGAGGTGGTACGATGGAAGGTGATGCCACCTGCTGCATTGGCCCAAGTGCAACGGGTGTGCGGCCCTCCCCAAAAGCTGGAATGGACGTGCCTCCCACTCTCGTGGATGACCTCACAAATGTGCCAAGTGGTAGTGAGGGTGGCGCAAACAAGACTCGCTCCCCCGCGGGCTCCATCCTCCCCTCGTCTGTCGCCCTACTGCTGCTATCCTCCGCCGAATCTTCTTCCTCCGAAGTCTCTTCGCTGCTGGAAGTCTCTCTTCCACTATCAAGTTCGGCCGAGGGGGTCTCTACTATCCTTTTCCGTTTCGCGGAAGAATGACCAATGTCAAGGTGTCTCCAATGCATGATAGGAGGCTCACCGTCTGCCAATGGTCTCTGCGGCTGTATCTCCAATTCTGCCTCCGGTACTACTTCTCGCGTGGCCTCCAGAAACAATCCGATGGCATAGTGGGGCATGTAAAACGTGCGATGCTCCATCATCAAGAACTCGCACATCCGCTCTGATAACAATGTAGCCCAATCATACACAACGCCATTCAGAAGTCCATTCATCAATATGATCTGTGGGAGAGCGATGTCCGATGCCCTACCAGACCCCGTCAACCTACTCTTGATGACGTCCATTATGCACCGCCAATGGCCCTCTGCAACAAAAGACCTACGCATCCCACGGTTTTTCGTGGCATCAACAATGCTCTCCAATTCTGCTGTGGTCAAGTCTCGGGATACTCGTTTAATCCAATATTCTTTTCCCTCCCGCGTCATCTTCTTAGCTTTCAATTCCACTTTCTTGCCATGTACTCCTGGAATGCCAAACACTCTCGTAAAATCTGTCGGTTTGAAGGATACCGTGATATCCTTCCCAAGGTACTCAAAAGTACTAGTCCGTGAATGGCTATCAAAGGTATCAACCATGAATCGTAATGCTCCCTCATACTCACGGATAGCAAACACAGGCATTCGGATGGCCCACTCCACTCCTGCTTTCCGAAGACTCTTCTTCACCAAATCATCATCTGGTGTATCCTGCCACCACTTCCTGCATTCGGACCCATTCAATCCCTCAAAGGTGATATGCTGTGGGGTCAATGCGTTCTTCCCTCGTGCGGCATGCTGCTGTGGTACCTTTCTCTTCTGCCTGGCGTGCATTGTGTTACCGGCTATGCGAACACCCGAAGGAAGAACTCGCGTATCCTTATTCCTATGGCTGCTATCCTGCAACTGTTTTTTCCAATTTCTTTTACCTGCTAACTCCATTAACTTCTTCCTGATACTTACTTCTTGGTTTTGCCGATGCGAAAAAATCCCTTCGGTACAGGCCTAACTACCTCCTGGCAGCTGGGACCGTGCGGTGGCAAGACTTGAACTCCTTCACGACTCAAGCTTCGAACCAATACACTCCCGGCCAATGGTATACAACCATGCAGCCACTGCAATTGCTCACGCCCAACAAATTTGTTCAGCCGGTATCCACCACTTCGGCTGTCCTTGGGTTGTGTACGCGGTGTGGTGAGCCTGCTTTGACCACACGATGAAATGCCTCGTCCGCACGATGCAACGAAAACTCGTTTTATGCTGGCACACCTCCGTTTTTACTTGCGGGTTCTCGTCTGTGAATAAACCCCTTCGACTACATGTTTTCACGGTGTTTTCTTTTTATCCCTCGCGCTGCTTGGCGTTTTGTTCCTTCGGTGATGTTCCCTTCCTTCGGTTTGTGCGGCGTTTTTATTTTTCTTTTTCGGCCTTCGGTGGTGTTCCTTCCCTGGCGTCGCGTGGTGTTTCCTTTCCCTGCGGTAGTGTCTCCTTCGTGCGATGTGCGGCATGGCGTTTTATCTCCTTTTAAGCGACCTTCGGTGGTGTGGCGTTTTATCTTTCCGCGGGCTTCGGTGGCTTCCACCGCACGGTGGCTTCCACCGTCGGTGGTCCCACCGCATGGTGGTGCCACCGTCAGTGGTTCCACTGCACGGTGGTCCCACCCATCAATGGTGCCACCGTCGGTGGTTCCACCGCACGGTGGTGCCACCTGCGGTGTCCACCGTACGGTGGCCTTTTTTTTTTTTTTTTTTTTCTTCTACATATATATTTTTTTCAATTTTCTTTTATATATATTTTTTCGAATTTTCTAATTTTTAGCCGCGGCTGTCTTACTGGGGTTCCCTCCGTTCGTGATAGACCTTCAGTTTGGACCCGTTGACTGCGTCTGGTATCTCCTTCCCGTCCAGCGTCCATAACTTTATCGCCCCGTTCGTGTTGACCTCACGTATCCGAAAGGGCCCTAACCATCGGACTTTGAATTTCCCCGGTTTAATTTCGTTTCGTCCATTATATTTCAAGACTAACTGCCCCGAGGTGAACCTCGCCCGCCGAATGTGTTGGTCGTGCCAATGTTTCCTTCATTGCTGGGCCACGTCTGTCACCCATTGTGCCATCAGCCTTCGTTCATCGAGTTTGTTTAGGGCATACAGGCGCTCCCTCAGGCTCTCCATATCGCCAAGTTTATTCTCAATAGCAATTCGGAGACTCAGCACCATGAACTCCATCGGTACTACCGCTTCCTGTCCGTACATTAATTGAAATGGTGTCTGGCCCGTCGTTACTTTGTAGGTGGTGCGGTATGCCCATAACACCGACGGTAGTCGCTCCTCCCAATCTTCCTTTTCTACCCCGCACGACTTATAGATGACCAAAACCAGAATCTTGTTGGTCGCCTCCGCCTGACCATTGGCCCTCGGATAATACGAACTGGACAAGGAGTGAAAAATTTTGAATTCCGTCGTGAGGAGTCTCACCACATGGTTCACAAAATGGCCTCCTCTGTCACTGGTTACCTGGAGCCGAATTCCATATCTCGTGATAATTTGTTCATAAATAAATCTGGCTGTACTCACAGCGGTGTTATTAGGTAGGGCCCGTGCTTCGACCCATTTTGTCAAGTATTCCGTAGCTACCACGATGTATGTACATCGCCGCGGTCTGCTGACTTTTAAAGGCCCCACAAAATCAAGCCCCCAACGTTCGAATAACTCCTGTGCCGCTGAAGGGTTTAATGGCATGAAGTCTCGTTTTAGTGGTTTTCCGGCCCTCTGGCATGTATCACAGCTTCCGACCCATTCTCTGGTGTCGCTGTGTAGCGTAGGCCACCATAGTCCGGCTAACAGTACTTTCCTGGCCGTCGTGTCCGACCCCATATGACCTCCTGCGGGTCCTTCGTGTGCTTCCTTCAAAATCCCCGGTATCTCTTCCTCCATCACGCATCGGCGGAGTACTTGATATGTCCCCATTTTGTAAAGGAGTCCATTGATCAGTTGGAACGTTCGGCTCCTTAGGACCAATTTGCGTCGTTCCCCTGGTGGCATGTCCCGAGGGAACTGGGACGTCGATAGGTACTCGCCAATATGAGTGTACCGGGATGGTAAAACCGCAATCCGGAATAAGTGCGCATCCGGGAACTCATCATTCACCCCTTCCGCTCGTTCTCCCGACTCGATTCGTGACAGTTGGTCAGCGATCACATGGCTCTTCCCTGGCCGTACTATAATGTTGAATGTGAATTCTTGCAGTAATAACAACCACCGACTCACCCGTCCTTGAATAATAGGTTTATTCACTAAGTACATCAAAGCTTGGTGGTCTACATAGAAGGTGAAGGGTGTCGCCAACAAATAATGCCGGAACTTCTGTACTGCATAAACCATGCCGAGCGCTTCCCGTTCAGTTGTACTGTAATTCTTCTCAGCTTTCGAGAGTAGTCTACTAGCGAAGTAGACCGGGTGATCCAACCCATGATCCCCAACTTGTGCTAATGTTGCACCTATTGCATAGTTGGAGGCGTCGACATGCACATGAAATTCTCTGTCCCAGTTTGGGTAGGCCAATATTGGTGCCGCCAACAGTCGTGATTTCAATTCTTCGAAGGATTCCGACTGCGCCGTTCCCCATACGTACGGTTCCCCTTTTCTTGTGAGGTTATCCAGGGGGTAAGATATCTAGGAGAAATTTTTTATAAACCTTCGGTAATATCCGATGTGTCCCAAAAAAGATTTTACCCCTGAGACATCCTGTGGGGGTTCCATCTCCACAATCACCCAAACTTTATCCGGGTCTGTTTTAAGTCCCACTTTACACACTATGTGTCCCAGTAGTCTACCCTGAGGTACCATGAATCTGCATTTCTTAGGGTTCAGTGCGAGTCGTGCCCTCCGGCACCTGTCCATACATTCTCTCAGTGCCTTCAGATGCGTCTCCTCCCCGCTATAGATGGACCAATCATCTAGGAACGCCTTGAAGTTACCCACGGACATCTTATCAAAAATGTGGAGAATTATTCGTTGGAACGTTGCCGGAGCATTGCAGAGACCGAAGGGCATCCGGTTGTAAGCATATACTCCGTCCTCCACCACAAATGTCGTCTTCAGTGTATCTTCCTCCGCTATTGATATCTGATTATAGCCGGAAAATCCATCCATAAATGAATAGATTTCATGGACGGCCACCTCTTCAAGAATAGAGTCCGTGAACGGTATGGGAAATGGATCTTTGATGGTAACTGCATTGAGTCGCCGGAAGTCCACGCAAATCCGGATCTCGTTACCATCCTTTTTGAGGGATATTACGATGGGGGATACCCATTCGCTATTCTGCACCCTAAAAATAATCTTGGCCTCGAGCATTCGTTCAATCTCTTTTTGTACTTTTGCAGCATAGTTTTTATTCATCCTGTACGGTCGCTGCCGTACTAGTACTGCGCCTGGTACCAACAGAATACGATGAACACATAACTCCGGTGGGACTCCCTTCAAATCCTTATAAGTCCATGCGAATACATCTTTGTACTCGGTGAAAATCTTGAATGCGGCCGTTTTCAGCACTGGGTTCCAATCATCTCCTACCAGAATGATTTTCTTATCCGTCTCTGTACCTAGATTCAAAGGTTTCAGCATCGGTTCTTCATACTTCATGGCCTCCTTGTTTCTAAATTGATGTGCGGGTACGGTGTCCATTGTAGCTTCTCCTTCCTTATACTCCCCGTATTCTGGAGGATATTGATATGGCTCCTCTCCTTCTCCTTCGACGCTTAATACGTTACAGGAGGGTGAGAACATCTCATAGTCCTCCTACTGCCAGTGGAACAATCCATTTAGTGAATCTGTGTCATCCTCCGAACAGCAACCTCCGATTTTAAATATGCCTTCGGCATTTGGGTCCATCCCCTCTCTCCCTTCGTCTCGTGGGTCATTTTCCCTCTCGGATTCAGATCCCGAGGAAGAGGCAAGTTCCTCGCTCACCAACTGCGTCCGGAGATCAATAGTGAATTTCTTGCCTCCGATCTCCATCGAGAGTGTATTTCGTTTCCAGTTGTGGTTTCCTTTCGCTGCCACCAACCATCCTCTTCCAAGTATGGCGTCGTACCCTTTCTGTTTCAATGGAATGACCACGAAGTCTAGTACAAAAGGTTATGCACCCACATTGACTTGCTGTGCCATCAACATGCCGAGGGGTTTAATCCCGTGCTGGTCTGCACCTAGTAGATTAAACTTAGGTGGCCATAGAGTGGGCTTTCCTAGCTTTTTCCATGTGTCCTCCGGAAGGACATTTACTCCGGAACCGCCGTCTACTATAGTATCCGTCAGGATGGTGCCCAGGATGCCCATCTCCACCACGGCTGGGTGTCGGCCATTGTTGATGGTAAGTACAACTGGATTTGTTGCCGAGCTTCCTAGTATGGGAGCGTCCATGTCTCTCGGTTTGGGTTTATCAACCTTTGTGCCCAACAGCACTGTCCCCAATTGCGGTATGGTGTGTAGGAGGTCTTCCAGTTTCACAGGTACCTCCATTTGGAGCATCTGCCGTACAATGTTCCTCTCCGCGTCTGTGCAGTAGGGTCCAGATGAGTCGTGTGTCTCTCCCCATTGGGCTTTCATGGCCCTTTCTATTTCCTCCCTTGCCTCCGTCATTCTCTGCTTCTCCGTGCGGGGATGGGGGTATCGGGCTTCCTTTGCCTGCCCTCGGGTAAGAGCAAGGATGGCTTCTTTACCCCGTGTGTTGCCTTCGATATCAATCAGATTGGCCCCTATGCCAGACTTCAGACAATCGGCATCTTCATGGTCACCGGGGCCACACCACCGACATAGCTTTTGAGCGGTGTCATTGTTATTACACTCTCGTGCGTAATGACCCCATTGATTGCAAGCCCTACATTGAATCATCGGGCGTCCCTTCGCATCGTATTGGACCCTGTTTCTGGTGGAATTATTATTATTCCCCCGTCCGCCTCGTCGGTTTCCTCGGTAGCCTCCGGAAGATGCATTATTGTTTGAATCCGATGTGGAGGGCTGCTCATGTGCAAAGAGCACTTGCTGGTTACGTGCCTTCAGATTGTATGGGCATTCCTTCGTAGAATGTCCCATGATCTGGCAGATGTCACAGAATGCCTTCTTGGGACAGGCACCCTTTGCGTGGCCGCTCTCCTTACAATCCGTGCACCACAGTTCATCCTTGCTTGTGGTCCCCTTCATTGTCTTAAACTCTTTTAACATCCGTTCCATATCCTTCTGAAGGGCCGTGACTTTCTTCTTTGGCTTCTCATCACTGCTACTCTCTTCTTCCGACGTATCATATTCAGAGGATGACGAAGATCTATTCTTCTTCTTTTTGGCCGTCTTATTTTCACTTTCCAAGTCCATGGCCCGGTTGTATGCATCCTCGTAGGATGTCGGAGGCACAATTTTCATCTTTCGTCGTAGCTTAGGGTTCAGACCCTCGACAAACCACCGCTTCTTTAAGCCATCAGCCGGTTGGCTTTCCATCTTTCCGACTAATTCCTTCAGCCGGCGGCCATATGCCCGTACGGTCTCCTTCTTTCCTTGCTTTGTTCCATAGATTTCGGAGACTATCTCATTATCATCTCGGAGAAGCCGAAATTCCTTCTCGAATGCTTTCTTCAATTCATCCCATGTAGTTACCCCGGTTTTATCCAAGTCTGAATACCAGTCAATAGCCACTCCTCTCAGTGTGGCGGGGAACTGTTTCATCCATTCATCCTAGTCAGTCACCCCGTTGGCTGTCCAGATGGTTTCGCAGGTACGGCAATGTCATGCGGGATCATCTTTGCTATCCCCGTTGAATTTGGGCAACTTCTGTTTGGTCGCCATTGATGGAAGTCGTCCACTTGGAGGTGGTTGTGGCTGTGTCTGCCCTCCGGCGCTGCTCCCTCCGATGCCGTTGATGTCTCTTGTGGTGGTGACCAAAGGTACGGTGTTCTACCTTGAACCTACCGTGCGGTTAGCTTCCCCTTCGCCGTCACCCGTGCCCGGCTCCCTTCAGTGATCCTCCCTTTGTGGCGTGAGAGCGACTACCGTGCGGTTAGCTTCCCCTTCGCCGTCACTCGTGCCCGGCTCCCTTCGGTGATCCTCCCTTTGTGGCGTGAGAGCGACTACCGTGCGGTTAGCTCCCCCTTCGCCGTCACTCGTGGCCGGCTCCCTTCGGTGATCCTCCCTCTGTGGCGTGAGAGATAAGTTTTTGAACCGATCTCGAGTCTCTTCAACTAGTTCTCTCCGTAACCTAGTTTCCTCCAGAAACTCTTCGAGGCTTCTCGCTCTACAGTAGTCTGGCGACGCGTAGAAATTCCCCTCGGCTTCTGCACCTTCCGTGACACCTCCTTGGTTCCCTTCGGGCAACCCTTCGGCAGGTCGTCCTTCGGCAAGTTGCCTCAGCCTCCGTCTACGTTCTACACGTTGTTCCAGAATCAAAGCCTTCTGCGCAGCCTCCCACTCGTCGGTTTCTAATTTCTTATTTCTGTCTTTATTCAATAAATTGGGCATTAATTGTGGTACAATTTCATGTTTCACAACACATAAACCAAAACACAACACATCTTTATTAATTCATTCTTTTGTATACAATCAACATAATTCTTCTGCTTCTAACAGTGTTCTTTATTTCTCTCCCTTCACAATTTAAGGATTATTTGTCCTTCGTCGGTCTTCCCTACGTCCGTCATCCTGGCGCTCATGAAATTCTCGTAAGATTTGCTGTCGTCGGTTCTCACGATAGGTGTCTTCTCTGCGGTTTTGAAGAGCCAAAAATGCTTGAGCCAGAAGGTTAGGCAAATTGCTCATTAACCGATTCACCGCCGGGCTTACACCAAGCCCGCTCCACACAGCATCCTCTGGAACAGCCTCAATGGTGGCTTCCCTCTGTACGTGTGTTTCGATGGCCGCTTGAAGGATGCAAGAGAAATCTTTTGTGAGTGCACGTTCTCCTTCGAACAGTTCTTGGTGATCCTCATCAGGTTTACTGCTCGTCCCCTCGGGCAATGGTTGTCCCATTATCCCTGTGCCATGTAGTATATTCCCGTCCCTCCCGAAATAATTTCGGCAACGGCGCCAAATGTTTACCTCACTGGGTAAACAGGAAGAATACAGAAATCGAACAGCAATGCACAATACAAATACAAAAGAAGTACCAGAATAAGCTTGCCATTAATGTCAAAAGATGTTCATATTATAATCTGTCGTCAACATTCCATGTCATCCAACACCCGGAGGTGGTACAATATATGTCAGCCGAAGGGGTGCGACACAACCGTCACGACTCCAATTACCTACCCGTCGGCTAACTGACTATCAATAATTATCATTACTAAACTATACATTTTTTCCGATAACAGGGCTAACCAATGCAGGTGCCACGTTTCAAAGAGCAATGGACATGGCTTTCAAGGGTGTATTAGCAAAATTTGTGCTTATATATCTTGAAGACATAACTGTTTATTCAAAGCATGCAGCTGACCATCTTGGTCATCTTGAGCAGGTGTTCATGAAATGCAGGGAGTATGGTGTGTCCTTGAACCCTAGCAAGTGTGTATTTGCTACTGATCAATGAAGGTTGCTATGACACATTGTATCCAAGGAGGGCTTGACCATTGATCCGAAGCGAGTGGAGGCTATTCTTTCTCTTCCACTCCCCAGTCACAAGAAAGGATTGCAAAGTTTCCTTGGTAGGATCAACTTTGTGGGGAGGTTCATTCCCAACCTTGCCACCATGGTAAAACCCCTCACTTCCATGTTGAAGAAAAACTTGGCTTTCAGTTGGACGAAAGAGGGGAGGGTGGGTTTTGAAGAGATCAAACAAGCAATTGTTCAGGCCCCTACCCTTGTCAATCCTAACTATGAAAGGGATTTTATCCTCTATACCTTCGGAGGAGAATCCAGCATCTCAGCTGTCCTAGCACAGCTTAAAGATGATAATTTATGGAAACCCATTGCTTTCTTTACTGAGGGGCTAAAGGACTATGAGCTTAAGTATAGCTATGTAGAGAAACAGGTCCTCACTGTTGTAAGGGCATTAAAAAAGTTCAGGCATATGTTGTCTAACAATAGGATCCAGCTCTTAGTTCCACATGCAAGTGTCAGGTTGCAGTCATTTCCCTATGTCTTAGTGAATGGCACTCTTTTTCGAAAAGACTCCAATTGAGTCTTACTAAGATGTATCGAGCAAAACCAAGTCAGCAGATTGTTAGAGGAATTTCATGATGGCTCTTCAGGGGGCCACTTCTCTGCAAGGACTATGGCTATCAACATAATGAGGGTTGGTTATTACTGGTCGTCCTTATCCAATGACTCACATAGATGGGTGAAGAATTGCAAGAAATGTGCTCTCTTCTCTGGAAAGCAAAGAGTACCTGCCCTACCTCTTCACCCCATCCAAGCAGATCAACCATTCGCCCAATGGGGTTTAGACTTCATTGGCATGATAAATCCACCTTCTAGTGCTGACCACAAGTGGTTGGCCGCAACAGATTATTTCACTATGTGGACAGAGGCAGTCGCATTGAGGGATGCCATTGAGGCCTCAGTGTTGGAATTCCTTGATGGAATTGTGACAAGATTCGGTGTCCCCTCCACCATCATATCAGACAATGCCAAGGCATTTGTTGGAACCCAAATCAGTTCTTGGGTAGTTAAGCATGGTTTATACTTGAAGACGTCATCCAACTATTACCCTCAAGGTAATGGCTTAGTTGAATCTTCCAACAAGAACCTCATCAGGATAATTAAAAGGACGATTGAAGACAATCAAAGGACATGGCATACTAAGTTGACGACAGCCTTATGGGCTGACAGGATCACACCCAAGAGGGCGATCGGTAACTCCCCTTTCATGCTAGTACATGGGAAGGAAGCAAGACTCCCAACTTCCCTAGAGTTACCCTCTCTTGAACTAGCACATCAGCTGGAATTGAGAGAGAATGATGCCATGACAATAGGGTTGGCTGAGCTGATGGAGCTGGAGGAGGTTAGAAGTTAGGCTATGCATACACTTGAGACTCATCAAGAGCAGGTCAAGAAAGCTTTCAACAAAAAGGCTACTAATAGGGTCTTCAAAAAGGGAGATCTAGTTCTAAAGTGGGATGCAGACAGAGCCAAAGCTGGGTGACACTCCAAATTTGATGCTATTTGGAGTGGTCCATATGTCATCACTAGTTGCAAGGAGGCCAATGCATTTCATCTCTCCAGGCTTGATGGCGAAGTTCTTCCAATCCCAGTGAATGGGATTCATCTCAAGCCCTGCTTCTAAAGAGGGTGTTGATGACTATGTAAATATTAGACTACAAGTTGTTTTGCTTTCATAAGTGCTTGTGCACCTGCCGCATTCTCCTTAAAAGGGTGTGCGCTCTAGTTTCCAGTTTTCCTCCAAGTGATGGCGCACACATGTTTTGGATCTTTTCAATGACTCAGTGCCCAATGGATGCTCAAGGCTTCTGCACTTCATGCTTAGCAAGCAAATATCCCGCAGAAATTGCCAAAAATGTTGTCATTTTATGACACCCTTGAGGCGATCAGAGATACGATCCATGGACCAGCGCTGCCCCAGTTGATCAAGGAGAAAAGCAGTGGAGTTATGAAGTGTGAACTGTTGCCTTGTTTGGAGGAAGTCCCTTCCCTTTGCTTCCCTTTTCTTTCATGTCCCCCGAAACTTCGGAACCCCTTCTCTTTGCCTTCTCTTCTTTTCTTCTCTGGAACCCTGAGGTTTCGAAGTTCCCTCCTTGTCTTCTTCCCATCCCTCTACTCTCCACAACTCCGAAACCCTGAGGTTCCTTTTCCTTGCCTTCTTCGAAACCCCGAGGTCCCGAAGTTCCTTCCTTAGCCTTTTTTCAGTTCCCCGGAACTCCGAAACCCTGAGGTTCTGAAGTTCCTTTGCTAGGTCTCCTCTTTTCCTTTTGCTTAGTTTCTCGTTCCCCTTCCCTGGAACTCTAGAACCCCCTTCCTTATCTTCCCCACTTCGGGAACCCGAGTTTCTAAAGCCCTTGGACTTCTTTCCGACTTGCAACACTTCTGCATGGCGTGACCAACACTCAAAGCTTTAAATGCTCCGACGACTTTTGTGACTTGTACACCTTCTTTTGTGGAGCTACAGAGGTACATTTAATTATTTTGGCAGGATTTCCATCAAGAGAGGTACAGGGCCATGCTCGTTGTGGTAACTTATGTCATGTATGCATGCTCTGACTTTAAAAGGTCAGCCAATCCACCCTTCTCAGGGTTGCCTTTTCAGGGCATGACTAGGTTGCTTGCATGTACAGAAAGTCAACTGCATGCACTTCCCTGCACTCCCAGACTGACATTTTCCTGCACACACAAGGGTCATGATCACTCTTGTAACCAATTTTCTATATAAAGGCTATTAAGCCTCATTGTAAAGGGTTCTCTCCCTACTGGCTTGAGCTATTCTATACTCTTTCACTTCTCTTGTATTTATCTTGCATTTATGCAACTGTAAGTTTGGCCATAGGCCTTTGAATGAATTGAAATTACCATTATTACCTTCTTTCAACTTATGCATGTTGTGAAGCAGCAGGAAGCGAAAGGGAAGAAAGCTGAAATGAACCAGGAGCAGTGGAATAAGGATATGGAGGAAAAAGTGGAGAAGCTGGAAGCTCAGATTAGTAATCTGGAGGAAGGAAAAACTGCTATGAAAAACTTTTTGGAAATGATTCCGGATATCCTTACCTCTGTGACTAAGAATTTAGAGGAAAATACCAAGTTCCTTGATGGTTCCAGCACCTCCAAACCTGTCGTGGACCTAGATATTGACGAGGATGCTATTGAGACAGGGACAGTGGAAAGTGCTCCTGGTGGTGCGGCAAAAAGAACAAGGGCCAACATGAAAAAGTTGTTGTGGCCTCTTCCAAGGAAATCCCTAAGCTTAGGGATAATATTGAAGATTTGCAAGGGATTAGCAGAAATTTGGCTAATGCCCTAAAAAACATTAAGTAATTTGTTTTCTGTCTTTTTTCTGTTATGGTTGGATGTTGCTGGCTTTGTTGGGCTTTTTGCTGATTTTTGCCCAAAACTGTGCTGGTTTTTTGGCAGTTTGTCTTTTCATGTTTCTTAATGCTATTATCTTTTAAGGACCTTTTGTAAAGGGTTTCGGGATCCCTTCAAAACATGCTTTTCCCGTAATCAAAAACTTATGCATGTTGTGTATGTTTCCTTACCTTCATCATAGGTGTATGTTTTGTGGCTCTTCTCTCATATATGCTGTGTTAATTTATATATGAGTGTGATTTGTGGGAAATCTTCTCCCCTTTGACATTTAGCAAATTCTAACCTCCATACATGCATTGGGGTCACTCATGCAACTGAAGTTTGTGCATCTCTCGGGTATTCTAGTTGATTCTTTGTGCCGTTTCGAGTGGTGAGAGAAACATCTCTTATCTTGGTGCATAACCTCCTTTCATTTTAAGCATTTCTCTCTTCCCTTTTCCTCTGCAAGTTGTTAGGATAGGTTTAAAAGTAAAATTTGAAGTGTTGAGTTGGTTCAACACCTGCACTTGGATTGAGAAGGAAGTCGGCCTTCTCCGGAGACTCAACCCCCTTGCGCAAGGTCCCACACTTCGGGGTTGTTTCCATGTTTCACGAGGTTGTTGAGTTGATAACTCAGCAAGGGTGCAAGCTTTTGTGATAACATTTACTATATTTCCAAAGTTTAAGGCCTTAGTAGAAAAAGAGTCAGGTTGTCCCATAGTCACTCTTAGGTCAGATAATGGGGGGGAGTTTTGTTGTACAGCTTTCTCCAACTTTTGTGATACACACGACATCAAACACCAATTAACCACACCTTACACTCCTCAACAGAACGACATTGTAGAACGTCGCAACCACACTATAACTGAGATGGCTAAGTCAATTTGGAACACAGGAGTGTTCCCAAGAAATTTTGGGCAGTAGTATTCACTGCAATCTATCTCCTTAATCGATATCCCACACAAGCCTGTTAAGGGGAAGACTCCTAAGGAAGCCTGGATTGCTCGAAAACCTAGGATCAGTCATTTGAAAGTCTTTGGCTCTTTAGCATATGTTTGGATTCTGGATGCCAAGCTCTCCAAGTTGGATTCCAAGAATCAAAAACTTATGTTCACAGGGTACAATGGCAACCACAAGGCTTATCGATTGATTGATGTAGACATTGATCATCTCATCTTCAATCGTGATGTTGTCTTTGATGAAAAACGAGGACCATTTCAGCTATCCTCGTCTATGCAGAATTCTGAGGATCAGCCTTTGAAGGCTATTGATTTGGGTGTTCGTCTTCCATTTGATTCACCTGATGGGAGGGACGATGCAGAACACCTAATTTTCCTCTGAATGATGTTGATCTTCCACTTGTTGAACCTATTTCGGATCCTATTCCAATTATTCCTCATGCATTTGATGTTGGTTCTTCTACTCTCCATCCTAATTGATGGGCTAAGACCATAAGTGATCTTCATGCCGATGAGCTCATCATGGGTAGATCATCCAAAAACAAGATCAAGCAGCAAAATACAGTTGACTTTGCTCTCATGGCCAACATTCATAGTATTTTTGAACCCCAAACATATTCTAAGGCTAAAGGGATTCTTGAGTGGGAAAAGGCTATGGAAGCTAACACCATAGTCTTTTGAAGAATAACACTTGGATCCCTTCTGATCTTCCTCCAAGGAAGACGCCCATAAGCTACAAATGTTTGTATAAAGTTAAGTACAAAGCTGATGGAAGCCTTGACAAGTACAAAGCTCGTCTAGTTGCTAGCGGGTTCTCACAAAAGGAAGGCATTGACTATGAGGAGACTTTTGCTCCTGCAACCAAGATGAGCACCATTCGGCTTGTCCTTGCCTTAGCAACTCAATTTGGTTGGCAAGCCCATCAGATGGACATTAAGAGTGCATTCCTCAACGGTGAGTTGCAAGAAGACGTCTACATGACACAGCCTCCAAGGTTCAAGGTTGTTGGAAAATAACATCAGCTCTGCAAACTAGTTACAGCACTTTATGGCCTAAAACAGGCTCCTCGAGCTTGGTACATCAAAATTGACAAGTACCTCAAAGATCATGGATTTCAGAGGAGTCCATCTGATTCTAATTTGTATGTCAAAAACATTGGTAGTGATATTCTTATTCTTGTTGTCTATGTTGATGACCTGATTATCATTGGTAGTTCGGCACTTTTGATCAATCAGATCAAACAGAGTTTGTGTCAGTCCTTTGACATGACAGATTTGGGACTTTTGCAATATTGCTTAGGCGTTGAAGTTTGGCAGACTGAAGGTAGAATCTTCATATCTCAACCAAAGTATGATCGCAGTTTGCTAGACAAGTTTCGCATGCAAGACTGCAAACCTACATCCATACCTATAGAGAAAGAGTTGAAGCTACAGGCAAGTCAAATTCACCTGTGGTGAATGAATCAACATTCAGGCAATTGGTGGGCAATCTCATCTACCTTACTACTACTAGGCCTCATCTCATTTTTGTAGCAAGCTACATTTCACGCTTCATGACAACCCCCAAGGCTGATCATTGGGTAGCAACAAAGCGTGTGCCACGTTATGTGAAGGGCACTTCTGATTTTGGTCTTCTGTAAAGAAGAAGTCACGATCCTAGACTTATTGGTTACATAGACTCAGATTGGGCAGATTTCGTTGATGACATAAAAATCAACATCTCGGTGAACAGCTTAGAACATACAGATAGAATGCTTAACGAGAAACAATAACGCCATAGATACCAAATGATAAGATCAAGCAAATATAAGAGATACTAATTCTATTCATTATCAAGTGTGTTTACAAGTTACCTTCCATGGTATTTAAAGGTATCGAGGGGATGCGAGGGACAACCGTCACACCTTTAACTACCATCCCTCGGTTACATTACTAACAAAGTAAAGTACTACCTAATTAACTATTGTTTTATTCTCGTACAATATTACCGCCAACATCATCCCCCCAAAAAAACAAGGTCATCTCTTGACAACTGAAAACAAAATGGGATGATTAACAACATAGAATTCAGGACTGACAATGGGGTGGAGGAAGCGTCCTTGGTGAGGAGGGTGTCGATGCGCGGGGTGCGGCTATCAAGCGAGCCCGTAACTCATAGACCTGCTAAGTCCACGGCTTGAGGTCCCGCTCCACAACCATCTAGCGCTCCATCGTTGTTTTCACCATCATCGCCGCCTCCAAGACCTCTTTATCTTTCTGCCCTACCATCTCCAAGGCACTACCCAGGCGACTCTCCAACATAGCCCTCTCCTCGCGGGCTTCTTCCAATTGTGCCTTCAAGGCACCCTTCCCCAACCTCTTCTCAACTAACACTATGTCCAAGGTAGTGCGTTCTGCATCCCATGAGGCCTTCTCCCGAGCCAATTGCTCTCTGTGCAACTCCTCCATCTGCTGGAGTCGAGCAGCCAACATGTCTCCTGCCAACACAGTCTCCTGGCGCTGGGTCTCAATACTCTCAACAATATATTGCATCCTCCACAACTCATAGTAGGTCTCTCGAAAAACCTTCTCTATCCTCCGCAACAATGACTGTCTACTAGTCTCACCAACCTGCTCGCAGAGGCCCCAATTCTCCAACATCTGTAAGGTTTCCGTAGTCGGCCATCCACTAGACTCAAAACACTGGGCAAAGTGTGTTGTGCACCTTCCCCTCATAAACCTGACGAGCTGCTCCAACTCTTCATCTGTCTGAGCATCTCCTTGAGACCTCGCAAAGGCTACCATCTATCGAGCTTCCACAGCCATATCCGCAAGGAACTGCTCCAATCCCCTATCGCCCTCCACTCTCGGAGATGCTAGGACACCGTGCTCCTGGGCATCTCTGTGAGGACTCTGGAATGGCTCGTCATGCGGGGGGCTAAGAATCAATTCCTCCTCCTGTCTGGAACTCAACACCAACTCACGAATGGGTGAGTGGTCTCTCTTTACAATCCGTGTTGTCTCTGGTGAACTGTTTCTGACCAGGTCCACAATCTCGTGAGGGCTCGTCTCACGCCGTGGGGAGAGGACCGCTACTCCAACTGGTGCTACTGGCGTCATTTTGTACCGACTCAGCCACGCACTCATATCCATCTGGGAAGGCGTACCACTCCCTCCAGGATGCTCTGCTCGTACAGCCTCCCGACCAACCTTCCCGCCACTGCCCCCAGCCTCTACCGCTGCCGTGGGACTCCTGTCGTCGACCACGTCAGGCTCTGGTAAGGCTACCAATGTCGCGACCGCCTATGGGGGAACCATAATCACTGGTGTCCGGCCCTGCCCAAAACCAAGAACCGGCACTGCCAATACTGCCGCTCCAGAGAGAGGCCGAGTGGTACTTGTTGAGACCGTCTGCTCGGGTAATTCACCCGAGGGTCGTGTGGTTGCTGCTGGCACAACTGAGAGAGGTGGTGTGGCTGTTTGTGCTACTGCAGAAGATGTTGCCCCTATCTCCTCCTCCACCTGTTGTTCGCCTCTACCCACCATTCTGAAACTACCACCGGTGGCCTGTGATGTATCACTGGAGTCTTCTGCCTCCTCACTCGGGTCGCTAGACGCGGACTCCGACTCAGACACCACCACCCGTCACTTTTGTTTCTTGCCTGATTGTGTATCTCTGCTCGGTGCCATCATATCCAAGTGAACCCAATAAAATATAGGCGGCTGCCCTGGGTGTACACGGCCTTGGGGTGCCAAGTGTTGTGTGTCCAGTGAGCCCTGAATGCGTACCGCATCGAGGAAGAGTCCAATCACATGGTAGGGCATGTAGAAGGTCCTGTGCTGGAGGGTCATGAATTACTCCATCCTATCTGCAAGTAGTGATGCCCAGTCATATACCACGCCATTACGGATGCCATTCACCAACACCACCTGCGCCATGGCAATATCTAAAGCCCTACTCGCCCCATCAGGCGGCTCTTCAATACTTCGACAAGGCACCGCCATATCCCGTCTCTCAGGAACAACTTCTTCAGACCTCTTCCTTTGCTTGCATGCTGGAGACTATCAAGTTCGGCTTGTATGAGGTCGTCGCGACACATCAGCTTGAGGAGTTTATCTTTTAAATCTAGGGATATTTTATGTTCCTTGTCCACTTTCTTTCCTTGCACCCCCGGAATACCAAAAACTCTTGTAAATTATGTGGAAGCGAACAACACTGTAAGTTGTTGGTGCTCGTAATCAAATACGGACTGTCGCCTGTGTGGGTCAAAGGCACCAATCATGGCCAGCAAAACCACCTCAAAATCCTTAATGCAAAAAATGGGCACCTAGATGGCCCACTGTACCTAGGCAAGTCGTAGTTGTGTCTTCATAGGGTCATCATGCGGGGTCTCATTCCACTACTTCCTACAATCTATTCCACTCAAACCCTCAAAAGTAATGGTGTCCATGGTCACATCATTCTTTGCTGCCATCTACTGCTGCACGTTGGGTTGCACCTTTTTTCCTTTGCTTTTGTTGCTCTCAGCCATGCCGCCCCAGACCTTTACACCCGAAGGCAAAATCCGATCAGCCTTCTTGTTGCCAGAGGTTGACGACACTGTAGCAGGTAATTGCCGCAACTGGTTTTGCCAATTCTTTCCACCGCTGCCGTCCACTAAATAATTTTGCCTTTGTCTTTTGTGCCCTTTTTAATATTAAAAAATAGGGTTAGGGTAATGTTGTGACCATTTCATACATCGCCCCATTAGAATGGGGACCCCCTCTTTTTCTGGGGTTTTGCTTTACCTTAGTTAGGTTTTCTCTCTCTGCTTGCTGGGTTTGGAGTGAGTGAGTGGTCGCCTGGGCCGGGTAGATTAAGGTTTCTTTCCGAGGGCCCATCTTAGGGTTTCTTTCAAACTGAGTCTAGCCTGGTTTTGGGAAGTCCTTTGTTGTCTGCCTGGAGCCCTAGGTTTGCCTTAGTGGAGCTTTTCTTTTCAGGAGAATGAAGATGGTTAGATTGAAGAAAAGGGATGATAGGTCTCAGGTCAGAGTAGGTCTGGATTGATGATTTTCTTGTCAAAGCCTTGTTTTCCTTCCGGTCGGAGTCTATTAAGCTGAGTCAATGGTCAGAGAGAGATGGAAGTGGCAATTTCAGAAACTGATGAACAAATGCGCTTGATGATGATTGAAAGGGTTTTGAAAAGATATGACCAAGGTTGTTGACTTTTGAGGCGTAATTGGGAAAGTTGATACATGTTTCGCCTTGAAGAAGAGTTTTTTGACTTTGTAATGATGAAAGCCAGCCCGGGAGGAGATTTTGGCTCCTGACCCTTCTAGAGGGTCCAGAGCGAAATCTTCCTTTTTTGCCTTCCTTTGACCTTGAAACCTAATTGGACCTTGCCTAGACCAAGTTGGATGATGAATTGTCTTGATTGCATAAAGAGGAAGTTGATTTGGCCAAGTTTGTGTGAGAATGAGTTGAAAGGAAGTGAAAATCAACCTGAGAAGTGATTTTCGCTCCTGACCCTTCCAAAGGGTCCAAAGCGAAAATCCTTGAAGACCTCAATTTCTGCATTTGCCCAAGCCAAGCTCTTGGTTTCTAAGACATGTTTGGAGTTTTTTGAATGTTCTAGCCTTGCAAAGATTGAAAGATGAAGGATTTTAGTCAAGAAGATGAATTTCGCTCCTGACCCTTCCAGAGGGTCCAGAGCGAAATTCTTGAAAACACTCATTTTTCCCTTGCCTAAAGTCAAGATCTTGATGGAGATGCATGAGGAAGGATCTATGTTTGCCTCCCAAAGAGAATTGCAGTTCAAAAGGTCAAGAGTCAAGCTCAAATCATGATTTTCGCTCCTGACCCTTCCAAAGGGTCCAGAGCGAAAATCTTTGTAGCTCTCATTTCCTTCCCAATTTTGGCTAAGTGTTGGTTTCTAGGGCATGTTGGGGGATGAATTGGTATGTTCTTGCCTTGAGATGGAGTTGGATGATTTTGAAGAGCAAAGTTTTAGCCTAAAAGAGAATTTCGCTCCTGACCCTTCCAAAGGGTCAAGAGCGAAATTCATCATAAACTTCATTTGCTACCTTATTTGAGCTTGAAACTTTGTTCCTTAGGTGGAAAATTATCTAAGTTTGCTTCTTGAGGAGGTTTGAAGTTGGAAAAGTGAATGATCAAGCCTAGAATGAGATTTTCGCTCCTAACCCTTCCAAAGGGTCCAAAGCGAAAATCCTCGTAAAGCTCATTTCCTCCCTAGTTTTACCAAATTTTGATTTGCAGGGCATCTTGAAAGGAAGGATGGACATCTTGTGGCCTTTGGAAATGTTTGAAAGCATCGAAATGTGAAGGAATGTGGACCAAATGAGAATTTCGCTCGACCCTTCCAAAGGGTCCAGAGCGAAATTCCTAGAAACACCTATTTTGCCATTGGAGGAGGTCAAGTCCTTGATTTTTTTATGGCATGGATGGAAATGGGATAGCATGTCTTTGCCTCTTGAGGTGATTTTGAGTTGGAGAAATAAAGAATCAAGCCCAAATCATGATTTTCGCTCCTGACCCTTCCAAAGGGTCCAGAGCGAAAATCCTCCTAGACCTCATTTCCTCCCCTATTTGATCAAATTGTGATGTCCAAAGCATGTTGAAAGGGAAAGTGGACATGATCTTGCCTTTGAGAGTGTTTGATAGCATTGAAGAATGAGCGTTTTAGCCAAGAAAGGAAATTTCGCTCCTGACCCTTCCAAAGGGTCCAGGGCGAAATTCCTTACAAGCATACTTTTTTGACCTTTCTTAAGCTTAAAACCTTGTTCCTAGGGCGAAGAGAGATGAGATTTTACCTTGCAATGAAGTTTCAAGTTGAAAGAGTGATGATTTTTGGCCAAGAATGAGATTTTCGCTCCTGACCCTTCCAAAGGGTCCAAAGCGAATTTTCTCAAAACCTCTCTTTGCTATTAACTTTGTGCTAGATCAAGTCTGGGCTAAGGTAAAATCAAGAAGGAGATGTCCCTAAGAGTGACTTCAAGTTGCTAGAAATCCTTAAAACTGAAGGAATTGAACCAAATCAAAATTTTCGCTCCTGACCCTTCCAAAGGGTCCAGAGCAGAAATTCTACAATCACTTGTTTTCCTTTCAAAATCAAGTCAACTTTGAATCTTTATAGTTTGGATGAGTGTGAGGAGAGGTGTTCTTGCCCTGTTGAAGTTGATTGAGGTCAAATGATGGAGGAGTTAGCTCAAACCAAGGATTTCGCTCCTGACCCTTCCAAAGGGTCCAGAGCGAAAATCCCAAGTCCACCTACTTTCTTTGCAAAACAAGTTAAAATTTGATTTTTATGGCCTAGAGAGGAGTGAGGTGAGGTGTCCTAAGTCTTGGAGGTGATTTGAAGTTGAAAGGATGGAGAAATAACCCTAAAACAAGATTTTCGCTCCTGACCCTTCCAAAGGGTCCAGAGCGAAAATCCTAAAATCTACCTATTCCTTTAAAATTTGTGCCAAGCCATGCCTACACCAAGGTGAAAGATGCCCTTGCGATTGCCTTTGAGTTGATTGTTGTCTCCAAAATGATGATTTTGGGCTAAGAGGAAGAAATTCACTCCTAACCCTTCCAAAGGGTCCAGGGTGAAAATTCTTCAATCACCTTTTTCTTCTTGCAAAATCAAGTCAAACTTGGGTTGGATGAGAGAAGATAAGTGTTTCCATGCCTTGTGAGGTGATTTAAAGTTGAAATGATGGAGAAGTGAGCTACAAAAAAGAAATTCGCTCCTGACCCTTCCAAAGGGACCAGAGCGAAAAACCCTAAAACCACCTTTTTCTTCAAGATTTGAGTGAAGTCAGGCCTAAACAAGGATGAGAGATACCATTTGGATTGATTGGGATAGACTCTTGACCATTAAAGATGCATATTTTGAGCTAAAATTGGAATTTCTCTCCCGACCCTTCCAAAGGGTCCAGAGCGAAATTTTAGATAGGTCCTATCCTTGGCTAGTTTTTTGAATAAAATTGACCTTTTAGGCCTTGTGAGGATCAAACCAATACTGCCAAATTGAGAAGAGGATTCAAAATGAAGGAGTCTAGATAAGTTGAAGTGAAGGAGATTGAAAATTAGGCCTAAAGGATGAATTTCGCTCCTGACCCTTCCAAAGGGTCAAGAGCGAAATTCCCAAAATGCAATGTTTCCTTCATGATAGTGTTGAGCCAAGTCAATGGTCAAGGTAAATGGACCTTGGAGATTGCCTTAGAAAAGGTTGTTGATCAAACGAAGGTGAGTTTTGACCTAAAAAGTGAAAATCGCCCCTAACCCTTCCAAAGGGTCCAGGGCGAAATCCTTGAAGATGCTTATTATTCACCTTGTTTAGACTAAGTTAAAGGAAAGTTGCAAAATTATGGTGATAAGAGCATGAAGTGATGACAAATCTAGGTTATGAGGATTTTGATTAATAGAGTGAGTAAACCTAATAAAAAATTCAAACAAGCCTCCATCACGCTTTGAACATTTTAGTGCCTGTGGAGAATACGCCTTCATCAAACCTTGATCAAGCTTTAGCATTCACCAAGCTAGCTTCTATCTTTTCATTAAATTTGCCAATTAAAACTCATTTGGGGGGCTAAGACAAATTTGCATCAATTAAGGCACTTATTAATTGATTAATTAATTTTCTAAGCCTTAAAATAAATAAAAAGATCAACCTTAGGCTTTGAAATTAATTTGAAAAAATCAAAAATCCCACTTTAGCACTCAAAGGCATTTTATTTTCCCTTCTAATCAAGTCGGTCAGCTTGTATAAGTGGTTTTGTTTTATTTTTTTTACCTATTTGCCAAGTCGGCCTAGAGGTAAAGAGGGTTGAGCGCCTTATATAAAGGAGGTGTGTTCTTGAAATTTTTAAATCATTCGTTCATTTTCCTTTATGCGAATTTGAGGAGCAGACCTAGTGGTGCGAAATTAAGCAGAAGAAGGCAAATTTCCAGATCTTGAAGGCTAGTTGAGGGCGAAATTGAGCAGATTGAAGGGTAATTTCCAGATTTTGGAGAAAATTTGAAGGCTGGTTGAAGGCGAACTCCATGCTGGAAGCTGATTGAAGGTTAATTCATCCAAGGGGAAAGTCTAAAATTCAGAATAAAGACCTTTTTCCTTGTCCATTCTTTTCAAGGTTGATAGTAAGAATCAAGGAAAAGGTATGTATAATCAGTTTTCTGAAAGCTTATTCAAGATTTAGTTTAATTTTTCATAGCATGGAAAAGTCTTTCACAATCTGATTTATTTCATAATTAGTATCAATTTGAAAATTCATAATTCTAAAGGTTTATCATATTATTTTCAAATTGCAATCTTCTTATTTCCTTGAAAGGTATCAAAAATCCATGTCTAAAGGTATTGTCCTCAAACCTAACTTTAAACTTTTCTTGTAGGTATCAAATGACGACCCCCAAGGCCAGTGGATCTACTACTCGGCAGGCTCTCATCAAGGAGGATCAGAAGAACGATGAATTGGAGACCAGGATCGTGTCCAAATGGAGTAATATCGGAGACACTAATCTAGGAAACTTCAATGTGAAGAAGTTTCGGGAAGCGCCCTATATCGGCAAGCCATCACCTGTCGCGAAGAGGATAATTGAGAGTGGCATCATCAAGGCTGCGGGTTTCCCTCCTGCAATCAAGTGTCACGAGTTGATGATCGAATGTGCCTGACACTATGATTCACATTCGAGGACGATCATAGCCGAGGATGGGACTGTCTTAGCCTACCTTTCGGAGGAATCTCTAAGCGAAGCTTTTCATCTCCCAAAGCAGAGAGACATGATCTACAAAAGTCTGGAAGGAGCTAGGTCTATATACAAGGATGATCCTGATTCCTGTCTGAACTTCATCAACAAGAATTGGTTGCTCAAAAGTCGACCTCGCCTGAACAAGATTCCTAATACACCTCACAAGATTGATTTCCAAGAAGAGTTCAAGGACTTGATAACCATGCTCAATCGGGTTACTGGTGCCTCTCAAGCTTTCTTCTTCAACAAATGGATGTTCTTCTTCATACAAGTGATTATGCAAGGACAAGGAAAATTCAACTGGGCTAGAATCATTAGTAATAACCTGGACGTACAGTTGAGGAGGCTAGCCCCTACCAAGTCTTTTCACATGAGTTCATATGTCATATATTCCTTAGTCAGAAGTTTTGAGTACGCAGGGCTGCCTCACAGAGGAGTTGTGAGGAGAGGACCCGAAAAAATTAGAGTTTGTGATTCTTATATTCAACTACATCATCCACCAAAGAATGATTATAAGCTAATCAATGATACCTTCACGATGTATATCACCAAGACATTGCAAGGAGGGATTCACAATCGATTGTCTCCGGAAGCACAGGAGCTCGTGAAGAAGCATGGTGCATGGTTCATTCAATTTCCGAAATTCACCTACATAAGAGTTCATGGATGTCCTTCACCTCCCTACATGTTGCCGAGATATCCTACAGACAGAATAATACTACTTGAAGTGACCAAGCAGTTGGCAGCTTATGCTAGAGCATCAAGACACAAGCATGGAAATGGAATTCCCACGCCCATCCTGCTGGGAAATTCAATTGAAGTGTGTCCTAATACTCAAGCCGCGAAAGATGCGGAGAAGGAGTTATCTCTATATTCATTCACATCCTTTGCCTCAAGGGAGAATTTCGATCCTCATGGTCATATAGAAGAGACAGTCGGGAAGAAGTACAAGCATGAGTTTCAAGTAGAAGACTTCTGGATGAATATTCAAGATGATATAGAAGTGAAAAGAAAGATGCTCAGAAAGTGTAAAATTTACAGAGTAGCCGATCAAGCCCAGGACAATGGTACATACCTCCAATCATCCTATGAGAAGGAAGATAAGGAAGTGAAGATAGATTGGAATGAGCCAGAGGTTTCGGACCTAAGAGCATTGATGGCTCCTGTGTTAGCTTGTACTCGTAGATGGGTAGACGTACAACATCAGAAGTTGAAAGAGCAAAATGTATCCATGACATTCACCCTAGAGACAAGAACAGAAGAAGGCGACGCAAGTGTGAGTGAGAATACTTCTCATTCTAAGGGTTCAAAGAGAAAAGGAGGACCTGAGAAGAGAGAGCCTTCCAAGAAGAAACAAAAGGTGAATCCTGATCATCCACCAAGTACATCTTCTAGGCCTGAAAAGGAAGCAAGTCAAGGAGAAGATCAAAGGCAGATAGTGTATGAAATTGATGAGTCTATGGAATCCATGGTGCAGGATGATAATCGAGGTAAAGGACAGGCACCTCAGCATTCATCTAGTCAATCTCTTCAGGTTGGTGCTAACAAACAACAAGAAGAGAAGAATGATGATGAAGCAACATCTCCTTTCAAAGAAGATAGACCTCTGCCTAAAGAAATACAAGTAAGGGAAAGAAAGTCTTCCATTCCAGATTGGCTAAAAGAGAGGCCGACAAGGGTAGTTGTGGTCGAAGAGGAAGAACAAGTGTTCGACTTGGAAAGTCTCATAGGAAGTTCTCATGAAGAGGTCGAAAGGAAGAAGGCCACCAAGATGTCAAAAGTGATTAGAGATGAAGCAGGATCCAGAAAGGTGCAGATAGCTACACCATTGGTAGATAAGTATGAGGATGAGATCCTAGCAGAAGAATATGATCTAGATACAATTGATCTTGGCCCACTTACCTCCAGGCAGGCTATGGAAGAAGCAACTGATTTAGTGAGAGCACTTAACGACAAACTTGAAGAAGAAATGGAAAAGAATAGGAAGCTAGAAAGAGAGGTTAGTGCTTGGAGTAATTATTTTAGCCATCTTAATCAACCTTTGGGACAACGGGATCCAACAATATCTCCTTTGCACGAACTTCCTCTTGAGTCAGCAAATGAGGCAGAAAGAATGAAGAACTTAGCTCAGATCATGAGTTCTTGGCTTGATGAATCTTACAAGGTTGCTATTGAATTTGCAACAAGGATGATGAAGACGGTCCACTGGGCTATCCAAGTTCTTGCGATCGTCCATAATCTATTGGTAACTGTGGATGCATTTGCTCACACTAGAGACGTCGTCATCCCGGTCTTGCAAGTGATAAAGACACCAAGACAAATTCTAGCACAAGAGAAGATAATGAGTGGAGAAGCCCATAGTCTTCTGCAGTGGTCAACTTTGCTCCAGATAAAGGAAGTTCTTTTCAAAGATATCAGTTCCAGGTGCAGCCAAGTTGAGGGAACTATCCACCCTATTCAAGACAAGGTATTTGAGGTATTATGAACGATCCTTGGCACAGGAATTGAGATCGAGACAGATGTAGACATCCAAGAATTGGAAGACAAGATCAGGATCATCTTTTGCAAAGAGGAGAACAAAGTCATCAAAGAGCAGCGAAATCAGATGCATGCTACTATGTTCCTGATTGAGAAAACAAAAGAGGTGGAGCTTGGATGGGAGACAACTCTTCTCACTGCCTTTGATCAAGTTCTGCACTTGGAGGAACGGATGAAGAATCTTCCTGAGATTCCCATTGCTGAGATTGAGGTGGTCACGTCCAGATTCATTGAATATGCTAGAAAAGAGCATAGGAAAGGGAACAAAGTTTTAGATGAAAAGTTGTTATGAAATGATGTGGCAACTTAATTCCTATTGGTCTATGTCTCCTTGTTATTTGTGCCAATTCCTATTGGCTATGGATTGATAATGTTTATCTAAATGGGGACTTTTTTGTAACAAACCCTAATTAGGGTTTAGGTGTCAAAATCTCAGCCATCGATCTTCTTTTGATCCAGGCCGTTCATTGTATTTGAGGGTGCTATATAAGCCCTCACTCATTTCATTTTAAAGAGTTAGAAAAGTTAGAGAGAAATAAGTTTAATATTGTCAGAAGCAGAAAATAAGTAGTGAAGAGAGAAAGTTGAACAATTGATGTTATATTTGGCTATGAGATCAATGAAATATTGAAGTCATGGTGTTTTATTGCAATCCTTGTGGCTATTTTCATGGTTGTTTATCTTCTTGAATCACTCTTAGTAGAGATAGCATTTAAATTTTAAGTTTGAAGGACAAATGTTGTGCTTGATCTTCGATAAGATTCACATTCCAAACCACTAGCTCCTTACTGATTGTAAGAACGCCTTGTGTGGTCAACTGGAAACATTGAGATTGATTAAGAGTTCAATCATTGTTGGAGGTATTGATATGTATCTCACTGATAGTATCTATCCCCTTAATGATTTGAAAATCATTGAATCCCCTTAGAAGATCGCACCAATTCCAGTGGACTTTTAATCCTTTGGCGATACTGAAATTGGTAGAATCTTATCAAGACCAGTCCTCATTGAGTCATTCTTAGGATTAGTTTAAGTATCTCCTCATCGAAACCTTTATCTTTTGATCTTTTTTGAAAATTTGTTAGCATTAGGAGCATCCTGTTCCCTTATTTGAAAAGTAGTCACATGAACAAGCTTTCTCTGAAAGTACGTAAGGCCCCTTGAAAAACAGTAAACACAACGACCACTGGTGCTTATCCACAAGTAGAGAACCTACATAAAAGAACCTTGAAGTTTCAACGATTGATCCTTCTTTGCGATATCTTCAGCATTCGGTAACTTTACTCAAGAGAGGATAAGGTACCTTTAGATATTTTATTCTGTGTTTGGTCGTGTACAAAATACACATCAACAGGTAACCAACTTTGCACGTGCCTATTTTCCTCCAACATGGGACCCTTCGGCAATGATACTGACTGTACAGTTGCTGCTTTTTAGATGCCTTAACTCCTAGTATGGTGATGTTAAAAAACGAAAGATAGTGTTTGCTCCCTCTAAATACTTTGCCCCTGCTTTGTATATTCCAATAGAGCGTTGTTATTTATGCTAGCAATGTCGATCTCCTTGCTAGCGCTCGCCCCAGAGGAATCCTGGGCCTTCTTTCTGCCTTCCGCGATTATAAGTCTCTTTTTATTTCTTGGCGGTGTTTTATTCCCCTACCGCACGGAGTGCTCCACCTTGCGAGAGCACGTGCTCCACCGCACGGTGAGCAAGGAGCTCCACCGTACAAGAGCACGCGGGCTCCACCAAACGGTGAGCATGCAGCTCCACCGAATGGTGAGCACGCGGCTCAACCAAACAGTCGCGGCTCCACCGTATGGTGAGCACGGGCTCTACCGCACGGTGCACTCTTTTTTCTTTTTTCTTTTTTAATTTCTCTTTTGTACGGTATTTTTCTCGTACGGTTTTTTAATATTTTTTTTCTTTCGTGCGGTCGTACGATTACCTACCGTACATCAGTTGGAACGAAGTCTGGTCGGTGGTCACCTTGTAGGTTGTGCGGTAGGCCCACAAGACCAAAGGTAATTTTTCTTCCCAGTCTTCTCCCTCGACACCGCAAGACTTGTAAATCACTCCCACGAGAATCTTGTTGGTAGCCTCGGCCTGCCCATTGGCTCGCGAGTAATAGGGGTTGGACAACGAATGAAAATTTTTGAATTCAGTAGTGAGAACTTTGATGACGTGGTTCACAAAATGTCCACCCCTGTCGCTGGTCAACTGCATATGGATACCATACCATGTAATGATTTACTCATAAATGAATCTTGTTGTACTTCAGCCGAGTTGTCAGGTAGGGCCCCCGCTCCAACCCATTTGGTTAAATATTATGTGGATAACACAATGTAGCGACACCTCCTAGCACGGCTGGCCTTGAGTGGACCAATAAAATCCAACCCCCAGCGCTCGAATAGTTCCTGAGCATGCGAAGGGTTGAGAGGCATGAAATCCCTCTTCAGCAGCTTCCCGGCTCTCTGACATGTATCACAACCTACTACCCATTCTCTGACATCATCATAAAATGTGGGCCACCACAGGCCTGCTAGCAGCACCTTTCTTGTCGTAGCGTCTGGTCCCATATGGCCTCCCGCGGGCCCCTCATGTGCCTCCCTCAGAACACTTGGCACCTATTCCTCCATCACACACCAATGTAACACCTGGTCGGGTCCCATTTTATACAACAATCAATTAATCAATTGAAACGTGCAGCTTCTCAACACGAGTTTCCTCCGTTCTCCCGATGGCATACCTTGCAGGAACATAGAGGTGGAGAGATATTCACCGATAGCAGTGTACCATGGTGGCAGTACTGCGATCTTGAATAGGTGAGCATCTAGAAATTCATCATTCACCCCCTCTGGCGGCTCTCCAGACCTAATCCGAGACAACTGATCAGCAATGACATGGCTCTTGGCTGGTCGTACAATTATTGTGAACGTTAACTCTTGAAGGAGCAGTAGCCACCTACTTATCCTGCCTTGGATAATGGGTTTATTTACCAGGTACATCAACGCCTAGTGATCCACATAGAAAGTAAAGGGTGTTGCCAGCAAGTAGTGCCGAAATTTTTGTACGGCATAGACCATTCCGAGGGCCTCCCTCTCGGTGGTACTGTAGTTCTTCTCGGCTTTCGACATCAACCGACTGGCAAAATAGATGCGATGGTCCAACCCATGTCCCCCTTCTTGTGCCAATGTAGCCCCAATGGCATAGTTCGAGGCATCCACATGTACGTGAAAATCTCGGTCCCAATTTGGATAGGCCAGAATGGGTGCTACCACCAGTCTCCTCGAGTTCCTCAAATGCTTCCCCTTGTGTTGATTCCCATATGTACGGTTCACCTTTTCTTGTCAATTTGTCTAGTGGGAATGAAAGTTGGGTAAAGTTCTTGATGAACTTTCGGTAGCATCCAATGTGTCCCAAGAAGGACTCGACTACCGTCACATCAATGGGCGACTCCATTTTCTACAATTACCTATACCTTATCTGGGTCAATTTTCAATCAAGATTTGCAAACGATATGGCCTAGCAACTTTCCTTGTGGTACCATAAATCTGCATTTCCGTGGACTCAAGGCGAACCTGGCCCTTTGGCATCTCTCCATGCACTCTCTTAGCGCCACCAAGTGAGCGTCTTCGCTACTGAAAATGGACCAATCATCCAAAAAGACTTTAAAATTTCCCACAAACATCTTATCAAAGATGTGAAGGACTATCCTCTGGAAGGTCGCGGGAGCATTGCACAACCCGAACAGCATCTGGTTGTACGCATAGACTTCGTCCTCCACCACAAAGGTGGTCTTCAACTTGTCCTCAGCTATCGAAATCTAGTTGTATCCCGAAAAGCCGTCCAAAAATGAGTACATTTCATGGCCAGCCACCTCCTCCAGGATGTTGTCTATGAAAGGTATAGGAAACGGATCCTTAATGGTGACTGTGTTGACCCACCGAAAATCCACGCAGATGCGGATCTGGTTGGCCTCCTTCAATGAGATCACAATCGGCGAGACCCACTCACTTGTCTCCACTCGAAATATGATGTCGGCCTCCAGCATCCGTTCAATCTCTTCGTTCACTTTGGCAGCATAGTTCTTATTCATTCGGTATGACCTCTTCCATACCGGTTGGGATCCCGAGACCAATGGTATCCGATGGACGCACATTTCTGGCGAGACCCCCTTCAGATCCTTGTAGGACCAAGCGAATACATCCTTGTATTCCATAAAGATTTTGAATGTTGCAACCTTCAGCACCGGGCTCCAATCGTCGCCTACCCAAATATTTCTAGGGGTGGTAGTGTCTCCTAAGTTTGTCTCCTTCACAGTGGGGTCTTCGTACCGCATTGGTCTATCCTTTGAAAATTAGTACACCGGAACATCATTTACTTTGGCGTCTCCCTCCTTGTACTCCATGTATTATGGCGGAAACTCCTTCTCGCCTGGCTCGTCCTCAATTTGCAACATGTGACAAGCAAGGTGAAACACTTCATAATCTTCCATTTGCCAGTGGAAGAGTCCATTCAATGAGGAAATGTCATCTTCTAAGCATCCATCGAGTTCAAGCACTCCTTCATCGTTGGGTTCCCTCTCGTCTTTACCTTCATAGGAATCCCACTCCCAGCTGTTTGAGTCCTCTGAATCCGAGTCAGACGATGCAAGCTCCTCGCCGACAACCTGGGTCCTTAGGTCAATGATGTACTTCCGCCCCCCTTTCTCCATGGAAAGGGTGTTCTTCTTCCAATTGTGGTTCACCTTTGCTGTAACCAACCACCCTCTCCCTAATATGGCGTCATACCCCTTATTCTTTAGTGGGATTACCACAAAATCCAGTAGGAAGGGTTGTGTGCCGATGGTCACCGACTAGGCCATCAGGGTGTCGAGTGGCTTGATGTTGTGTTGGTCTGCTCCCACCAAGTTGAATGTGGGTGGCCATAGTGTTGGCTTCCCGAGCTCCTCCCACGTATCCTCTGGCAGCACATTCACCCCCGAACCTCCGTCCACGATGGTGTCTTTGAGGATAGCCCCAAGAATTCCCATCTCTACTACCACAGGATGTTGACCACTATTTAAGGCTAACAACATTGGGTCAGCCGAGGGCCTAACCGGAACTTCCGTCGGTGTCGCACCCGAAGGTGCCTGTGCAATGGTTTGTACGGAACTAAAAATGGCGGTTCTCAGCTGCGGCATTGTGTCTAGAATGTCCTTCACCCTTATTGGCACCTCCATCTGCAGTACTTGCCTAATTATGTTATTTTCGGCTTCAGTACGGGATGATGTACTCACCACCTCTGCATTGTTCCGTCGTTCTGTCGTCATCTCGTGCTCAATGTTGGCTTTTGCCTCCCGTATCTCTCCTCCATAAGGGGGTCGGGATAAGTGGCCTTTTTGGTCTGAGCACGAGTGATTGCCAGTACTTCTTTATCACCACCCTTCTCAATGTTGAGGAGATTAATGCCTGGCTTGGGGCAATTTGTCTCATCCTAGTCTCCAGGACCACACCATCTGCACAAGTGTTGCGGTGCCTCCTTTTTTAGGCAATCCCGCGCAAAGTGTCCCCACTGGTTGCATGCCCGACACTGAATCATCGACCATCCCTTGGCATCATACTGCATTCGACTTCGATTATTGCTATTATTATTGTTGCCTCTTCCTCCCCTTAGGTTACCTCTGTAACCGCCAAATGATGTCGTGGTGTTGGCTTGAGGCTGCGATGTGCCTGTTGTCGCTGACGGCTGCTCTTGGGTGAAGAGCACTTGGTTCCCCAGTGTCTTCATGTTGTAGGGACATTCTTTGGTGGAGTGTCCCAACACTTGGCAAATATCGCAGAAGACCTTTTTTGGACAGAAGCCTTTTGTGTGACATTCCTCCTTACATTCTGAGCACCATACTTCCTCATTTTTGTTGGCACTTCCCTTCATGCTCTTAAATTCCTTCATCATGCGATGCATATCCTTCTAAAGGGCTTGCACCTTTTTACTCGACCCCTCGTCGCTGCTACTTCCGTCGGAGGAGTCCTCTTCAGAGGATCTGTCTTTCTTTTTCCTGGATGTCTTCCCTTCACTCTCCAGGTCCATTGCCCAGTTATAGGCATCTTCGTAGGATGTGGGGGGTACAATTTTCATTTTCCTTCTGAGTGATGATTTTAAGCCCTCCACAAACCACCTTTTCTTCAACCCATCGTCAAGTTGGTTATCCATTCTTCCCAACAATTCCTTGAAGCGTCGGCTATATGCTCGAATGGTCTCACTTTTCCCTTGCTTGGTGCTCAGGATTTCTGGTACGATTTCATTATCATCTCTGAGGAGTCGAAACTCCTTTTCAAAGGCTTTGTGCAATTCATCCCAAGTTGTCAGTTTGGTTTTGTCAGCATCCGAGTACCAATCGATGGCTACTCCTCGTAGGGTGGCAGGGAATTGCACAACCCATTCCGCCCTATCGGCCACACCATTGGCCGACCAAATTGTCTCACATGTACGACAACGCCGTACGGAGTCTTCTTTCCCATCTCCAGTGCACTTCGGCAATTTTTACCAATTCGCCATTACGTTCCTTGGCACCGGCCCGGTCTGCCCTCCGGAACTCGAATTTGACCCTTCGGGAACAACTCCTCCAGACACTGGTCCTCTCAAAGGTACTCCGCCGAGATTTGGTCCATTGGGCCCCACCAAGTTGCTCTAACTACCACAATGTGATGAGCTTGCACCGAACAGATTGCTTCAACTACCGTGACCTTATGTCCTCCCGACACCTTTGGTCGCACTGGTATCATCCGCCTCTCTGTTTTCAGTCTCTATCTCGTCTTCCCTCCTGGTCTCTATACCTCTGTATGGCGTGTACGACTCTACCGTACTCTCGTCACCAATCTCCTCCAATGTTAGGGAAAGGTCCCCCAACCGTTTCCTAGTGGTTTCTATTAGTACAGAAACTTGGCCCTCGCCAAAGCCATTGCTGCCATTTCCGCTGCTTCCTTCCTCAGCAATCCTCTTGAATCTTCTTCTTCGTTTTGCTTGTTGCTCGAGAATTAATGCTCGTTGAGCGGCTTTAGAGTCCCCTATGTATTCCTTCTTGTTTTTGTCCTTATTTAGCAAATTGGGCATTAATTCTAAATTCTCCTTATGAAATAGAACAAGACATCATATTGAAAAGAACACTTTTATTAATTCATCCCTCATATACAATGTATGTCACTGACATACCCACTACAGTAGGGGTGTTCTTGTTTATTCTCCTTCGTCCGTACACAGTTCAGGGGTTATTTATCTCTCGCTCGGTTCATTGCGTTCCTCTTCTTGGCGCTCGTAAAACTCCCGTAGGATTTGTTGTCGTCGGTTCTCCCGATAGGTGTCTTCCCTGCGGTTTTGAAGAGCCAAAAATGCCTGTGCCAGAAGGTTGGGCAAGTTGCTCATCAACCGATTTACCGTCGAGCTTACACCAAGCGCACTCAACACAACATCCTCTGGAACATCCTCAGTGGTGGCTTCTCTTCGTACATGTGTTTCGATCGCCACCTAAAGGATGCAGGAGAAATCTTTCATAAGTGCTAGTTCTCCCTCGAACAATTCTTCAGGTTCTTTGTCGGGGTTACTGCTCGTCCCTTCAAGCAATGGTTGTCCCATTATCCACGTGCCATGTAGTATATTCCCGTGCTCCAAATTAATTTCGACAACGGCACCAAATTTACAAAGAAGGAAGGTGATCGCTGAGTCATTAATTGGACTTGCAAAGAAAGGAAGAGCTTTGCACAGCTGGAATTGGTTGAGCTTTCAATTTGAATCTGAGATATTCAAGATCTCTCTTATTCCTGAAAAACCAAAAATCCAAAAAAAGTAAACAACCAAAAATCAAAAAAAAGTGAAAAACCAAAAAAATTCCCAAAAAAGTGAAAAATAGAAAATCAAAAAAAACCAAAAAATCAAAAAAGAAAGATTTCTCGATGGAGCGACAACAGTTTCACGATGAGCAACAAGTTGATTTTCCTCAACTTTGGTGGAGATTAAATACACAGCTTTATCCACGCAGATTGTCCAAGTTTGCAAGGCCAAGGCAGTGTCGAATACATGAGACAAATGAACATGATGAAATGCATTGCTTGAAATACTTATCAGGGATAGAATCGGCAGTGCAAGGAAAGATCTTCCTTTGGGATGTTCCTAGACCAGAGGCAGAAGAAAGCAGTTTCAGCGTCCCAGAAAGCAAAGATCCTCTTCGAAGCTTCTTGTGGATGATCGAGAGTCAGCTTATTTTGAATGGTGAAATGCATTTAGAGAACATATTAATTCCATTGTGGTCTAGAATTCATAATGCACCTCACTCTGAATTTACTTGCTCAGTATGTGAAATGGCCATCAATCAAGTTAGAAATCAGTATGGAATGCCAACTTTGTCCAAGGAAGAGTGCATTGTGAACAGATCTTGGGGTGCACATCTTGCAACTGAATTCAGGAGAACTTATGAACAAGACATTGCTCCAACACCTGATTGTCAGAAGGACCAGTTGTACGTTGACGATACAAATGCACCTAATGATCAATGTATGGATAACTCACCATGCCTTGCACCTGAGGAAGAATGCCATGAAATAAAAGTTCAAGGAGCAATTAGATATGCTCAAGTGTTGATAAAGGAAGATCCAAGGGTTGAACAAGCAATCCTTGAAGAATTCTCATTTATGCTACAAAAGGAGATCATTGAAGATGAATTACAAGAACTTTTAAATAGCACCCTTGGAGAGCCCAATCAAGCTGAGATGTTGGACAAAGAGCTACAAATCATCATAGGTGAGCCCAGATATGAAGAACAATTTGAGGGGGCGCTCAAGGACGTCCTCACTGTCATGATATTCGAGGGAGGACTAAAGGACCATATAGAGGAAACACAAATGGAATCACTGCCCAAATATTTTCAAGATAAGCAAGTTACTGTGAGTGATATGATCCATCATCAACTCAGACCTCCAGAGGCAATGCTTGAAGATGAAATGCCACCAGAGATTATATTTGATCAACTAGAAGAGATCTTTGAAGCTCAATCCATCAAGGAGACTCTCATTTTTGAAGATATGCTAACAAAATTTCATGAAGAAGCTTGGTTTATGCAAGATGTCTCAATGAAAACAAAGAATGTTGAGCTATTCAAAGGGGCGTTGAGCTTGTTTCAAGAGGAGCTTCCTAATCAAGATCAACACACTATGAATGCTCGTGGAATGGTTCATCATCAATGGCGACCTCCTGAAGCAGCCGGTGACCTTGCTTCCAACAATGCAGTTCCATCTGAGCCTGAAATATGCCAGGTTGTCTCTTTCCTTAATCCTAGCCTTGAAAGTTATTATGATTTTGATTATGGGGATTTTGGGAAAACAACTTGCATCTGGATTGATCATGGTCCTAACGAATTACCCCAGTTGATTATTTTAAGTAAAAACTTGCCTGAATATGAGAGATGCATGGTGAGAGCTTGCTTTTCCATGTTTAAGGATGAATTTGCCCGACTGAGAACCATCACGTTTGCCATGCTCCTATTGCACTACCTAAGAAACCATGTAAAGACATGTACATATTTCGCTTCCTTGAGTCGTGTTGAGTCTAGGGGTCTTGTATATAGCTTTTTAGAGTAGGTTTTCCTTTCGTGTGTTTTAGATTACAGGTCTTTTGAGCCTTGTTCTTAATCGGCTTTGAGTCGTTTGACTCATGATCCTTTGTGGCTCAGGTAGCTTAGTTGTTTGCTTTCTTTCGTTGGCTTTTGGTTTGCTTTAGTTTAGTTTGCTTTGAGTCGGTCTATCAGTCGGTTAGTCGCTCGTTTGCTTTAGTTTAGGTGTCTTGAGTGGGAGCCTTCATTTCGTGAGAAAGGCGTTTGTGTTGTTTCTCGCACATTGGCGACATCTTGGATCTTATGTTAGACTCATTTCTTAGATATCTATTCATGAAGTGCTTTGAATCCGACGGTGTTCCTCTTTAGCTTTATCATCTGATCAGGACTTGTGCTTGACTTGGAAGGGAATCATTTTCTGTATCTTGATGCTGACATCTGTTGATTACTATATCTTTACACATTAATAGACTCCGAATCATTATGGTTTTCAGGCAAAGTTGTGATTAGTGAAAAATCTAAAATCTGGCTTCAGTGCCACCGCAATCCCCAAACCCTAGCAAGCTTCACTGCTTACAAGCCAAAGGAATTGACAGAACGAAAAAGCAATATCAAAAGAGGAAAAAATGAGAAAATGAAATAAAAAAAAGAAAAATGAAATGAAATGAAATATCAAAATTGGCTAAAGGGAATATGCGAGTAACTCCATCGAGGCTATGGACACCCAGCTAGCAATGGAGCAATATTCGTGAGATTGCGGCGATAACCTTGTCCGGACTATGGACGTCTGACTGGCAGCGAGGCTCTATCTAGGATATGCTTATGAAGTTTAGATATACTACATAACCAATCAAAGGGGAACCTAAAGGTCATAGTTGTCTTGTCGAGGGGAATGAATACACTTGCACACACCTAAGTAATCAAAGACTAAGTGTCTTGATCTGGTTAAGGATTCTCCTTCCACTTTGAGTACATTTTCTAATCTCTTGATAAATTGGGTTGAATTTTCCAAAGGTTTTAAGTGTCAATTGAGTCTTTATCTCCGAAATGTTCAGGAACATTTATTCAAGGTGGAGCTAGATGTTGTGACGTATTCACACATCGCCCCATTGCAAATGGGAACCCCTTCTTTTTTTGCTTTCTGGGGTTTGTTTCTAGGTCTTTTAGGGTTTTGTCTATTAGCCTTTGCATGTTGAGTGTTGCTAGAGGGATCACTAAGAGAGCAGGTCCTGTTTTAGCTAAAGGTGAGTCAATGGATGCTCCGGGTTAGGGTCATCTTTGAAAGTCTTCCTTAGGACAAGTTTTGCTCTCGTTGCTAAGAGTGTCTTGTTTGAGTTTGAGGAGGTCAATGAAGCTTGGTGAGTGAATATCATCTTTGAAGATCTGAGTTAGGTCAAATTGGTGAGTGATGAAGTCTGGAACGTCATTCTGATCTCCAAATGTCCTGAGATTTGGCTAAGTTTGGAATGTCATCCTGATCCTAAAATTTGACTAAGTCTGGAAAATTGAAGAATCCTCCAAAAACTAGATTTTACATTATAACTCCTGGAGGTCCGAAACCACTCTCAAACATCCTGACAGTATATATGGAATATAACTTAAATGTTATATTCCATATATGAATCCTGACGGACAGACCAAAATGTCAAATTTTGCTCTTGACCCTTCCAAAGGGTCCAAAGCGAATTTCAATTTCGCTCCTAACCCTTCAAAAGGGTCTAGAGCGAAATTCTCCATAAGACATTCTACTTTGACCCAAACTTAGAACTAACTCATTCCCAAGCATTATTGAGGGCAAAACACTTGTTTGGATGAAGAAATGTGAGAAATGAAGTCAAGATTTGAGCCTAATGTGAATTTCGCTCCTGACCCTTCCAAAGGGTCCAGAGCGAAATTCTCCCTACACACTATTTTCTCCCTTGTTTGGGCTAACATCCTTGTTCCTTGGACATGGTGGGGGTAGATTGATATGTTCTTGACTCAGGAAGTGATTGAAAGCATTGAGGAATGAAGATTTTGACCTAAGACATGGATTTCGCTCCCGACCCTTCTAAAGGGTCCAGAGCGAAATTCATATTTCCTCTCTTCTGCTCTTTAACTTGACCAAGTTTGGAACTTCTAAGGCATGGTTTGGAAGACTTGGGTACATATTTTCCTTGGAGAGGAGGTTTGAGGCGATGAAATGATGGAAATCAACCTGGAAGGAGAATTTCGCTCCTGACCCTTCCAAAGGGTCTAGAGCGAAATCCTCCATTTGACCTTCTTTTTGCCTTAAGCCCTAGGTTGGCCTTGTCTTGAGCAACTTGGATGGTGGATTGCCTTGGATATGATGAAAGGACCTTGAAATTGATCAAGTTTGAGAGAGAATTGGATAAATGAAGTGGAAAATCAACCAAGAATGAGGATTTCGCTCCTGACCCTTCCAAAAGGTCCAGAGCGAAAATCCCCATAACTCTCATTTCCTTCCTAGTTTTGGCCAAGTGTTGGTTTCTAAGGCATGTAGGAAGGTGGATTGATGTGTTCTTGCCTTCAGAGGTGATTGAAAGCATTGGGAGATGAAGATTTTGCCTAAAGGATGAAATTCGCTCCTGACCCTTCAAAAGGGTCCAGAGCGAAATTCATTATAAACCTCATTTGCTCCCTTGCTTAGGCTACAAACCTTGTTCCTTGGGTGGAGAGTGATGTATTTTTGCCTTCTAGAGAAGATTGGAGTTGAAGAGATGAAGAGTCAAGCCTACAGTAGAAATTTCGCTCCTGACCCTTCCAAAGGGTCCAGAGCAAAATTCCACAAAACCACTCTTTTCTCCCAGTTTTGTGCCAATTCAAGTGTGGGTAAGGGTGAGTTAGGATTGGAGATGTCCTTGGGCGTGACTTTGAGTTGCTAGTAATCAAAAAATGTGAAGGAATTGAGCAAAAACTAGGATTTCGCTCCTGACCCTTCCAAAGGGTCCAGAGCAAAATTCCTAAGATCACCTATTTCCCCTTCAAAGCAAGTCAAACTTTTGGTTTTTATGGCCTAGAGAGGAATGGAGTAACGTTTCCTTGACCTTTGAGGTGAATTGAAGTGGAAGAATGAAAGAATGAGCTCAAGAACAAGGATTTCGCTCCTGACCCTTCCAAAGGGTCCAGAGTGAAAATCCTAAAACCTATTCTATCTTCCAAAATTTGTGTCAAAACAAGTCTTGATCAAGATGAGATAAGTTGGGAGATGCCCCTAGGATTGCCCTTGAATGGATTTTGGTCACCAAAAATGAAGATTTTAGGCTAGGACAAGGATTTCGCTTCTGGCCCTTCCAAAGGTTCCAGAGCGAAATCCTAAATGGTCTTGTCCCTGGCCATGATTTTTAGCAAAATTCTCCTTTCTAGCCATTTTGAGGGTCAAACAAGTGTTGCATGCATGGGAGAGGGATCCAAAGGTGAGAGTCCAAGTATAGAGAGTGAAAAATATAGACCTTGGTGAAGGAAAACAAGCAAGTCAAGAATTTCGCCTCCTAACCCTTCCAAAGGGTCCAAAGCGAAATTCTCAATTTCACCTAATTTGCTCATGATGAAGGTCAAGTTGTGGATTCCTAGGCTTTGGTGAAGAGAAGGATAGCGTATGCTTGCCTTGGAAGGCATTTTGGAGTAGAGACATGATGGAATTTGTCCTAAAAAGCAAATTTCGCTCCTGACCCTTCCAAAGGGTCCAGAACCAAATCCTTAAAAACTCCATTTTGCTCCAATTTTGCATCAAGCTTGGTGTTGGTTGAGATTGAGGACATCCTTGGACATGTATCTGAGCAAGTATGGTCACAAAGTGAGAAGAATTTGAGCCAAGAATGCAAATTTCGCTCCTAACCCTTCCAAAGGGTCCAGAGCGAAATTCCTAAGTGGTCTACTATTTTGCCTAAGTCCTTGAGCAAAACCTTGTCCTGGGAAATTTTGGAGGTGAATGACTTGATCTTGGTGGAATAATGTTGAAAATGAGGTCTGATTGAGCAACTTTGTCAAAATTCGCTCTTGACCCTTCCAAAGGGTCCAGAGCAAAAATTTTATAGGGCCTGTCCCTGGAGAGGATATTGAGCGAAATTCCATTTTGATGTCTTCTCATTAATGATTTAAGGTGGAAAATGCTATGTTGAAATGAATTATGTCATATGTGCTTAATCATATTTTGGTTTGTTTTGCAGATGGGAGGAGACCAGGCCAGAACAAGGACGACCTATTCCAGTCCATCCTCATCAAGGACATTCCAAAAGCATAAAGGTGGACTCAAGGTGTTTTGAAGCATTGAAAGACTACATGTGTTCAAGAAGCTGCCAAAACCTTCACTTCACCACACTAAGGAACCACAAGATGACAAAGAAAGGCTTTGCCAGCACTTCAGGGCGAGATATGCTACTAGAGAAGGAAGACTTGACGATAAGAAAGCCTCATCAAGCACTTGGGAGTAAAAGACGCACATCATTCATCAAATTGAGACAGAAAAGAGATCAACTAAGACACAGACGTCAAACAAGGTGGCATCCCAGTCACTGCTCCTCCAGCCGGATTGGTCCACCTTAGCATGTCCAGATTCAATGTACCTGACTCATCGGAAGCGACACAAACTTCGGTGTACCTACCCCTACTTCCTATTGGTCCTCACTCCAGGAATGTAATTTTCTAATTGGCTAAGGAAGTTTGTTGTAATAAACCCTAATTAGGGTTTCTATCTTGTAATCCTAGTCATTGATTCTAAGACAATCAGAGCCGTTTGTTTGTAAAGGGTTCTCTATATAAAGCCCTGGCTCCTCATTTGTAAAAGTTAGTAGTTAATAGTTAGCTAATAGTGAATAGTCAGAGAATAGGAAATAGTTAGAATAAAGTAGAAAAGAAGGCAAAGATTGTTGCCAAGATATTGTTGCAAAAGACTTGTAAACTTCATTGAAGAAATGGTGAATTCTATGGGTCGATTCAACAATTTGCATGGTCTCTATACTTCTCAAATTTGATTTCAAGTTATTAGGTGAATGGAAGAAATTTGTATGAGCAATGGTGAAATTCATATATCCATACAACTAGCAGTTTGTTGATTGCAGACTTGCCTTGCGTAGTCAACTGGAATCATTCAGCTTAAGCTTAACTTCAATTATCACTTCTTCATTGATATGCATCAACCTGATGGTGTCCATGCTTGTAGCGGTGATCTAAACATCATAAAGCTTTCCTCATAAGATCACACTAATCTTGTGGAGATGATCCTAGGATGTCAAAGCAAGACTTAGTTAGAATTTCATCAAAGGTCATTCATTGCTCTTACGTTCTTAGCATTAGAAATAGATCCCGTTCCAACCCTTGTCCTTTTTTCCTTTTTTCAAAATCAAGGGCCGGTGAAATTCCACGTTCCAGTAATATCCAAAGCAAATCAGACGTTCAGGTCGTCAAAACTAAGTCCCCTTGTGATTCTAGCAAAATCACATCATACCGCAAAGAGCTTATCCACACGTAGAGAACCTACATATCAAAACCTTGGAGTTACTCCGACTGATCCTTCAGCGAGATCTTCAGCAGTCAAGAAACTTTGTTCAAGAGAGGATAAGGTACCTTTAGGTATTTTATTCTGTGATTGGTCGTGTACAAAAGACACATCAACACAATCACCAACAGAACCTGCCCAATTTGAGTCTATAAAACCAATCAGTTGAGAATTTTTGCTTCTGTTGTACAAAATGCCAAAATCAGGGGTACCTTTCACAAATCTCAGTACACACTTCGCTACAACCCAATGTCCAACCTTAGGAGTTGTCATGAAGCAGGATATGTAGCTCATAGCATAAACTAAAATCAAGTTTAGTGGTCATAAAAAGATAAGGTTGTCTGTTGTCGCAAAGGCTTGCACCCTTGCTGAGCTATCAACTCAACAACCTTGTGAAACATGGAAACAACCCTGAAGTGTGGGACCTTGCGCAAAGGGGTTAAATCTCTATAGAAGGTCGGCTTCCTTCTCAATACAAGTGCAGGTGTTGAACCAGCTCAACACTCCAAATTATACTTCTAAACCTATCCTAACAGCTTGTAGAGGAAAAGGGAAGAGAGAAATGCTTAAAATGAAAGGAGGCGATGCACCAAGATAAGAGATGTTTCTCTCCCCACTCGAAATCGAACAAAGAATCAACTGAAATACCCAGGAAATGCACAAACTTCAATTGCATGAATGACCTCAATGCATGTATGGAGGTTAGAACTTATTGAATGTCAAGCGGGGAGAAGGTTTCCCACAAGTCACACCCAGAAACAGGTTAACACAGCATATATGTGAAAGGAGGCCACAAACATACACTTACAATGAAGGTAAGAACACATACACAACATGCATAAGTTGACGCAAGGCAAGAATGATGATTTCAATTCATTACAAGGCCAATGGCCAAACTTACAGTTGCAGAAATGCAAGATAAATACTAGTCTTTAAGAGAAGTGAAAGAGCATCGAATGGCTCAAGCCAACAAGGAGAGAACCCTTTACAATGAAGCTTAACAGCCTTTATATAGAAAACTAGTCGCAGAGGAGAGACCATTGGTCAAGGAAGAGAAGCCTTGACCCTTATGTGTGCAGAGGAATGTCAATCAGGGAATGCACGGAAGTGCATGCACCTGACATGGTGTACATGCAAGCAACCCGACCATACCTTGACAAGGCAATCCCAAGAAGAAAAGTACTTCTAGAAGGTGCATTGCCTAGCATTCCAAAGTCAGAGCATGCAGGCATGATGTGAAGGTCAACAAGTAATCATAAATAAGCATGGCCTTGTACTCCACTTGACGAAAAATCCTGCAAAAATCATTGAATACGCCCCTGTAGCTACATGAAAGAAAGTGTACAAATCGCAAGAGTTTGTGGAGCATTAAGGTTTTGAGTGTTGATCATGCCATCTGCAAGTGTTGAAAGTCGTAGGAAGTCGGAAGTTGGGAACTTTGGGGTCACGGGAGCTACGGGGTTCTGGGGAATGGAAAACTTAGGAACTTGGGAACTTCAAGGTACCGGAGTTACGCAATTCTGGGGAAGGGAAGACTTATGAACTTGGGAACTCCGGGATTTCGGAGATATGGAGTTCCGAGGAAGGGAATACTTAGGAACTTGGGAACTTCGAGGTTCCGGGGAAGGAAAGACTTAGGAACTTCAGGGTTGCAGAGTCACGGAGTTCCGGGGAAGGGAAGACTGAGGAACTTGGGAACTTCGAGGTTTCAGAGTTACAGAGTTCCGGGGAAGGGAAGGCTGAGGAACTTGGGAAGTTCGGGGTTCCAAAGTTACGGAGATCCAGGGAAGGGATGACTTAGGAGCTTGGGAACTTCGAGGTTCCAGAGTCACGAAGTTCCGGGGAAGGGAAAAATTAGGAACTTGGAAACCTCGAGGTTTCGGAGGCACAGAGTTCCGAGGAAGGGAAGACTTAAGAACTTGCGAACTTCAGGGTTCCGGAGTTACAAAGTTCTGAAAAGGGAAGACTTAGGAACTTGGGAACTTGGGAACTTCGGGGTTCCGACGTTACGAAGTTCCCGGGAAGGGTCTTTCCTTCTAACAAGACAACACTTAAACACTTCACGCCTCCATTGGTTTTCTCCTTGATCAACTGGGGCAACGTTGGTCCATGGAACATATCTTTGATCGGTTCTCACTGATGGACCAAGGGTGTCATAAAATGACAAAATTGCAGCGACCTCTGCGGGATGCTTGCCTGCTAAGCATGGAATCCAAAAGCCTTGAGCATCCATTGGGCTCTTGGAATCCAATTTTGATCTCTTTGCATCTGGAAACCAAACATGAGCCAAAAACTTTCAAGTGGCTAATTTTGGGCTTCCTCCCGAACCAAGCATCTTCTGGGGTCATCTTCTTAACTGCCTATGTGGGAGACCAATTCAGAAGGTACATTGCAGTATAGATTGCTTCAGCCCAAAATTTCTTTGGAACATAGAAATGTTCCAACATAGACCAAGCCATTTCAGTGATTGTGCGGTTTTTCCACTCAACAACACCGTTTTGTTGAGTGTAGGGTGTGGTAAGTTGGCGCTTAATGTCGTGGCATGCACAGAAGTTGGAGAAATCGATAGAACAAAATTCCCCCCCATTATTTGACCTAAGTGTTTTGATGGAACACCCAGAATCTTTTTCAACTAGGGCCTTTAACTTCTGAAATTCAAGAAACACTTTTGACTTGTTTTTAAGAAAAAACACCAACATTTTCAATTGAAGCCATCGACAAATAACAAAAAAATCTTGGCGTCAGTGACTGATGCAGTGTTGATCAGTCCACAAACATCTGCATGGATGAGCTACAAGACCATGGAGGCTCTCCAAGCGTCACCATCCAAGAAGGGAGTCTGATGTTGCTTTCCTACCTGGCAAGCTCCACTATTACCATAACTCTGGCACTGAAACTTAGGTAAACCAACAACCAAACCCACCCAAGCCAACTAAGAGAGATAGTGATCATTTAGGTGCCCATATCGCTGATGCCAAAATGTGCTAATGGATGAACTCTTTGCTGCCATAGCATGCTCCTAAGAATCACCAATGTCAACAAGTCTACAAAAACCATCATCCTCAAGGCCAACAACAACAGTGTTGCGAGTCTCCTTGTCAACAATGTTGCACTTGTGTGCACTGAATACAACATCCAGCTTCAAAGACTAACAAAGAGAAAGTTTAGTTCCATGCCTAGAACCATAGTATACATTGAGAAATATCAGATTTCTCCCTCCAGATGCAATCAGAATGTTGCCCTTGCCAACAATAGTACTCTTCTCCTCACCAAAGATCACAGAATCTTTGAATGTCGTGTATTCTATGAACCAGTCCCGTCGATGAGTGAAATGAAGAGAATCTCTAGAATTGATGTACCAAACAAATGATTTGACATGGTGTGCTGGTCTTTTGGCCATAAAATCATAAAAGGCAGACTACAATCTTTCGTTGTATTGAAGTTGATTGCTGATGTATCTGTGGGTTTAGAGCAACACTAATAATGTTAACAGCAGCACAAATATTTAATATACTATGAAATGATGTTATCTGTACCTTCGATTTGAATATAGTTATCTCCAAAGACAATGGATTGATTGCATATGTTTGACTCTGCATAATCTTTGAGTGAGATTGGACCGCATATGTTGTTTGGTATTTACTCACATTCATGTGTATTATAATCGGGTTCAGACTTGAGAACTACATGTTATCATCAGATTCAGACTTAAGAAAGAATATTGAATTCAGTCATTTCAAACTTGACTTTTGAACTTTGTATGGATGGCAAAGTTATTAAAAAGTTTGGTTATAACCAAACATAACAGATTGATGAGTTGTAACTAATTCTTGCCACCTGTATAGCTGAAAGGAGCTCCTAGACTTCTTGATGACCACAAATAAAATCAATAAGAATAAGGGTAACTTCATTCATAGTAACTTGATGAGTTTATTGCAGTTGTATTTCTTTGGTGAATCTGTTTTAAGAGGCTTATGTGAATTGGTTTTCAGTTATTTTAAATAACACTCGGTTGCAGATTCAAATTGTTGATCATGAATAAAAGCAGTAACATGTTACCATTTTATTGATCATTTAAATTCTGAGTTTGTATTGATGGGTGTTAAAGGTTGCAAAAAGTTTTCAAATTATAAACAACTTTCTTTGCAAAATACAGATGTTGTCAAGTGCAAAGATATTCAAGAATATCTTATTATGGGATTAATTTTCAAATTGTAATAATCTAGTTATGCCCATTCAATTATGTAAATGTAATGATTCAATCAGGAAAACAGATAAGATGTTTGATTCTTATAAGTAAATGCTTCAATAATCCTGAGTTTGTGCTCAGTTTGTTACGTTGAGATTTGTGTAGGGAGTTGGTGCTCTCAGAGGGAATTTGGTGATTCTTTGGGTTGGTGCCCTAAAAGTTTGTAAAATTTTTAACTGTGAAGCTGGATTAGGACAGTAGATCCTAGCAGCATTTCTCACTGTGATTTGCCCATCTCGAATTTCCACGTAATCTCTTGTGCATCAGTTTCTTTGTGTGGTGTATCTCTTAGATTTCAGTTTGGTGCTTTCATTTCAGAATTAAGTTTATAAGCTTTATATAAGTTTGTCAAAAGAATTAATTGGATAAGAGTTGAAGTTTATAAGCTTTATATTTTTTTTTTAACCTACTGCTAACTCTCAAATTAATAAAATGCTCATGTAAACCCTAAACTCCCAATAAAAAATTCTCAAAGAAAAAATTTTGAATTTAAAAGCATGCTATGGTGAGCAGACGACAACCTAGAATATCTCAGAGGCATAGGAGAGCTACAAACAAAAAGCAGGAATGGGCAGACAAATGCATGGCAGTTGATGGTACAATGGAAACCCCGAATTTGCACTACTTTGGAGTGAATGTGCTTCGAGTGGGCAATACTGGACCAAAATGGCCCGAGTTTAAAACTTCTTGTAATTCTAGAAGCCTCATTTTTCTTCTCAATTGCCATATATATGTACTCTGCCATTTTTATAATCTCTGTGTAAGAGATTGTTTCCACCATAGATGGTAACATAGCATTCCACGCTTTGAAGTCCTCAAACTATATGATGGAAGGGCTGCCTGAAATTAACACAGTAGACAGGGCCTCTTAAGGTATTCATTTCCAATCTATGCTGGAAATCTCCAATCCACGTTGCAAATTTCATTAACCATAGTCACTATAACAATGCCCTTCAGGTAATCATTTCTAATCTATGCTGCAAGTTTCTTCCAAATTTTTGAGGCTTCAATTGCACCTAGAATTGCATAGAATGACAGAAGCTTTACAACCTCCCGAAACCTAGTGCTGCCACAAGAACATGAAAATTTGTAAATGATGGGATGCAGTAGAGTGCCCTTACTGATGCTTTTGACAAATTTTCCAGGGGTTTGGAAGGGAGTAAATGGAATGAGATATGAAAAGAATTTCAAATACAACTATCAGGTAAAGTTTGTGGGTCTGGTAGAAGGATTAATACAAGTGGGTATGCAAAGTTTGTGACTGGGTTGGTGGATTAAATAAAAAGATGAGTCAATGACAGAAAACAACTGTAAATTTAGATAATGCATAATGAAGAATCTTTTTTGGTCAATTATTACATGCAACAATGGAAAAACATTAAAAATGCTGAACCACTCACAAGAATATGACACATTGAAAGAACGAAGATTCACCATAACTATGAATGTGTTGAAAAATTTACAATATAAACTTACACTTGTTCTTCATTAGCCAAAGCTCTAATTATACCAATGTCAATCCCAGAAATGGAATGGAAAAAATATTGATAAATTTAATGCATTAGACTTGGACAACAAAAAAATATTCAACGAAAACTTATTCCATTCAATCAAAATGTATATATTTAACAATACGAAAAATATCCGTTTAGTTCATCTTCTAGATGACTGTTCAGCTTCTGCTGTAGCCAGGAAATATAAATATTATCCTCCTACTCTTGCAATTGTGTGTGTTATTGTTGTAGTCAAAGAGGATACTACAAGGATACCTGTGGACCTTAGTCATAGCAGACAGGGATTTCTGCAGGAATCTGTGGTGTTGACCCACAGCAGTCAGATTGAATATATAAAAGTTCAGGAAATCATTATGATCATGCATGACTGGATTTTTATGATGATATAGATATTACATCAATGTCTTTGGGGTAAAATGTGTAATGTCACTGCTAATTCATCGCATTTATACAAAATATGTTGGGCTGACTTGTGATCAACAATAAAATTGGGAAGTGCCTAAAACATCAGAATCACAAAACAAATCACAAATTAAATATTTAAAATTTCATTATTTTAATAAAACAATAAAAAATTGAAAAGAAATCCAATTAATGTGGTTTAAAGCATGCATACTGAAGTATATAATTTTGCATGATTTACTGGGATTTTTTGAAATTAATCTCAATTTGTTTCCTAAAAATTGGTTCCGGTATTCAACTGTGACTTTGGCAATTAAATGGCAATGCTAGTAAAACAGCTATTGCCTCCTACCTAATTTTGTTTGGCACAGTACCTCACCAAGATTATATATCTCTTACAGATGCACCAAGCCATAATTACCTTCAAAGAACCTACAAGACAATAATGCAACACATCGTAAACCCCTACCAAGTGTCATGCTTCAAGGTCAATGATATAGCAATGATGTGTTCATAGTTCATACCAAAGAAGCAAAAGTCTGGAGAAAATTGCGATCGCTCACGATTAATCAGGAGTCGCCATGGATGCCAAAAATATCACCAAAACACAGCCGACGACTTTCAACAAGTTTTAATGCGTTTTAATCACAAAAAAATTGTCCCTTTAATCAGGAATATAACGCATCGACAGAAAAAGAAAAACGTGTAAGCCCTAAAATATCCACGAAACTCAAAAAACCAACTGCAAAAAATTTATAAAAAATCTCCATGCGACAACAAGAGGTCATTGACGATGCCACAGAGGTGAAAGAAGCAGAAAATTGAGGGCTTTTCAAGGGTTGTCCAATAAATGAATGACAGTGTTGGGTCCCGCAAACTGCCTGAAAGCTGGGTCGAGGGGTTTTTCAAGGGTTGCCTGAACTGACTGAATGGCTCTTTGAAGGCTTTTGCTGAGAACGTCCGACCACGTGTGCCATTGACAGAGGTATTTATCATTAGATTTGTATTTTGTTTCAAAACAAAATGGAATTTTTTTGATTAAAACTTTATTGGGTATCCATTGTTTTTCATTTTTCCTTTATATCATACCGTATATATATTTATTTTCTGTTATTGCAATTTTATGCCGTATATACACTTGTTAATTTTTCTTCTACTGCTATTTTATGCTTGTGATTTTTTTTATATACTGTCTAATATTGATTTAAATTTTAAATTGTCTGAAATTTTTAATTAAAAATAGACTTGTTTTTATTTATGTTTTTTACACTTATTCACTCAATATTGTTTTAAATTTTAAATTGTCTGAAATTTTTTAATTAAAAATAGACTTTTTTTTATTTACCCTTATTTCGAGTGAATATAAGAAATCTCACAGCTGTTTAATAAGTTTTCTTAGCTAAAATTTGAAATAAAAATTTAATTTATTTAATTAAAAAAATGTTTTTGAATATGATTTCACTTATTAGTTAAGTGCTCTATTAGTTAAATTGGCCTCAAAAATAGGGACTGTTGAGGAAGACAAGCCAATTGACCTTCACAAGATTGACCCAGAGTTTGAGTGGATTGCTGATGATGATGATGACGATTTGCTTGAGCCTGATGATTTTGATATCATGGCAGAGGCCAACTTCGATCCCCAATTTATTGAATGAGCTAGGACAAGCTCTCACCCAAGAGCTTCATCATCAAGGCAACCTGCGCTCTAGCATGTCATTCGCTACATTTGATTTTTTTGAACATTGTACTTAGTTTATAGGTTAACTTTGTACAAAATCACAAACTATATTGTAATTGGCATTTTGACAACTGTTACCATCTAGTTATTAGTTATGTGGTATGTTTTGTGCAATGTAATCAACGATATAAATATTAAAAATGAAAATCTATTTTCTACAATTCATATGTTGAAGTCTATTTTATTTGCTTACAATATCTCTATGCTATGGAAATGCTGTTTAATATAACAAAGAAGTAATTTTTGACTGTTTCTCTGCAATTTTTACGATTTTTTGTAAATCCAATTTTTTCAAAGAACCTTACACTTTTGTTTTGCAGATTAATTCCCCAAACAATTAATACTGCTATGGAGTTCATACTACTAGGCCATCCTTGCTACCTTGTTAATATTTAATCTGGAGTGATTGTGTGTATGGAGTTCTCCACATACATGAATTTGCACTTTCATGATGTCTAACAAATTTGGCCATACAGAAATGTCAGAAAGCTGGTTATCTTACCAGGCGCTGGAGCTTATAAGAGTAATATTGCCTGTGAGATGGGTGGGCATCCATATGTCCACTTAAATGACCTGCACTGAAAAGAAAGACTCTTTTTTGAAAATCGACTAGAACAGGTATATTACATCTCCTGCATCAAAAGCATAGAAGTAAACAAAATTATTCAATTCAATTAGTTTAATTAATTGAAAATGAGACTGGGATGTTGATGCAGACTCTGAAAGCCACATTGGCATATGCATCCCATGCAGTTTAGTGTAAAAAACTTTCAAGAACGCAAAATTGGATATAAGTTCTTGAAATGTTAAATTTTATATAGCAAGAAACAAGATAATCTGCCAGCAAGAACATACCACCACATCGTGTGCTTTGTAATTGTTTCAATATATTGACAAGGAATATATTATTTTGTTGTCCCAAGGAGCTGCTATTTTAATATATTCAAATATTTTGTAAACTTTGGTAGTGTAATCTTTATATAATCTTCTCTTTGAGCTTACATGTGAACCTCTATTTGTTTTTTTCTGAGCACGTGGCTCTTTTAGCCTACCTTTTTCAATATATATAAAGACGCACGTGCACAACTTTTGAAAAACAGAAGTGACTATGGAATTCCATATTGTGAAACTACTTGTGACATACTTAAGCATCAAATACGAGAAAGAGAGGGAACCTGTCACAGAAAACCCCAGTGCAACCCAGGCACATTGCTAAATTAGAATGGCGGTGGCAAGTATGGCACTCTGCAGAATTTGCATTTGCTCCAATTTGCTTGCACCTTTGCATCAATTGAAAAATATTAGAAAATGCATTAATTAGCAGTGAAATATATGCATATTCTTCAACAGATAAAAATTTGGTCCTAACAATGTCATAGTGTATGCTTATCCAACAACATCAATAGTTTATGCTTATCCACTTATGAATGTCATCCATTGTGGAACATGTGCAGTGTTTTCATGTTTAGCTTGCCTACAGGCAACAAAAGTAAACGCCAATCTAAACCTTATAGGAGGTCATCTTCAACATGCTAGAAACTCATGTTGAAAAGATAAAGGCAAAAAATATTGCATGTATGTGATACTCTAATCAGCTAAAGAGAAAACAAATTTAAAAAGAAAAAAGAAAAATCAAGTTCTTGCTTGGTCCATACAGCATATAATTTTCATGTTTAGCTTGCCTACAGGCAACAAAAGTAAAAGCCAATCTAAACCTTGGAGGAGGTCATCGACAACATGCTGAAACTCACGTTGAAAAAAAAACAGCAAAAAACATTGCATGTATGTGATACTCTAATCAGCTAAAAGAAAACACTAAAATTGGTTGAAAAAGAAAATTAGGTTCTTGCTTGGTCCATACAGCATGTGATTTCCATGAAGTGACCTATAAGATGAGGACATTCAAGTATACTTGGAATAAACCTTGGCCTTGAGGTTATTAAGAAACTTGAATATAAAACTGCTAACTTTGCTCCCAAACAACTGGCAGTGCTACTATTTTTTATTAAAAAGTAAATGCTGAAAAATATTAAGTAATAGGTAGATTACAAAAATATCAAATCAAAACGTAATGTTAGATTGTGATATTTACCACGGACCTTCAAAAGGTTTGTGTGGGTCAAACAAAGGAGTAGCATAAGAGGACAAATCAATGGGTTTAAAAATATTTATGGATTGCTCCCTTCATGATATTGATATCCAACTAAGGAGCAGCATAAGAAGACACGCCAACTGGACTAAAACTATATAAGAAATGGATTGTTCCCTTAGCAATACTAACGTCCACAAGTGGGTTCTCCCTTTTAATAGTCAGAGCTCCCTAGTCCCTGTGCAGTATTGAAAGGTAGAGGTCTATTCCTGGATTTATTATGAGGTCTGCCCATAAGAAATAAGGAGCACATACCCATCTCTTTCAATAGGTCATGTGGGAGAACGAACTCAACATGTCTTTTATATTAGAAGGGCTGTAACAAAACTTAGGAATACTTTTGTTTGTCTTATTAAAACTGACTGTTATACTTGTTGGACTTAGTGACTTTGAAAGTCACGTTGGTGATATTGTTGGAAGATATGACGTGTGGGCAGCAACTCTTTTACAAGGGCTTCCTACAATCAACATCCACTAGCAAACAAAAAAACGCTGGCGGAAATGTTGAATTTTGCAAATAATTTGCAAATAATACCCATATTAATCAGTGTTATTATTCAACCTCAAATGGATATATACAGTTATATGATACACAGCTTGTTGGAGATCTCATTTTCAAGAACACGTCTCCCTATTTCTATGCTATTAAATATCCCTCAAATTTCTCTATACGTGAGTGGTTAAAAACTTAAACAACCTACTCAACTAACATCTAAGTTCTTATAAAGGTTTAAATAATAAATATCTATTATTTAAAGCTATAAAATAACTCCTTACCATGTAAAATTCCCTAGCTAGCATTTGATTCCAGTCAGTTGTATAACCAGGATATAACAGAAGATTGTTTGTATAGCACAGCCAAAGGTGGAAATAAACATCTTATACAGTATTTTCTTTATTTGGAGTCTTCCTTATTTGTTCAACGCACAGTGGCTCTAATTCTATTTTAGTAATCATTGATAAATATAGCAAACTAGAACAGTCATTATTCACAGACATTGATATCAATTTATTCCATCAGAGAACAGGGAAGAGAATTCTTTTCATGATGCACCTGGTTGGGTAGTTGTGACCGCCGGTTAGACTTCACGTTGACACCAGAATTGTTGTTGAATGTTTATCCCAGGTTCTTCATAACTCTTCATTGATAAGCCAGAAGGAAACACTTCTGGTTGCAGCCAATTTGCCCGAGCGTGTACTGCCTGAACAAGCATATGCGTCAAGTCTGAGAGACTGCATTTTCACGGTATGCAAACACTATGAGATCCTCCACGCGATGTCAATATCCTTCACACCGCGGCAATAACAAACTCTTCTCTCCACGATAACTGCCGGCATCACACCATTTGCAGTAAGGGCAATCTTCACGTCACAACCTGATATCGGGTTACAAAGGCATGCATAGACGATGTACGTTGATGCCGTGTTTCGGGTTGCAGAGGCACTGAATGATAGTGTGTGTGACACCGTGAACGATTCTCCATGCTTCCGCTGTTCGTATTTGCAGTAATACGCATACCCGCGTCATACACCAAGGATCTCCGTTGAGCTTCACCCCGCTTTAATCAATAATGATTCTTCTCCAGAATCGTGTGACCAATAGGCCAGTCGATGACTAACGAAAGGCAATTTAACTTTGAGATGTCTATTACACACACAGGATTCAAATCTTTTCTTCCAGGCATACTCGTTCCATCCAACGCCATCCTTTTATTTACCAAGTAAGTTGGTTTTATTTCCCGTAGGAAACTAAATAATAGTTAAGAACTATTAAGTAAATAATTACGGTGTTTATTATAATGCTTTAATCAAGTAAATCCTGTCTTTGTAATACATAACATCATTTACAACCTTATATTTATCATCTTGTGTATTACCATCTAGCAAATCACAAGCAAAAGAATCCTTAGAATATTCAACCAGCAATAAAGATTTCCAATCAGCTGTTACTACAGATAATGCATTTATTTCAAGCCTTCTAGATAGTGCATCTGCAACAACATTGTTTTTACCTTTCACTTATTCAATTTCAAAATCATAAGCTTGGATCTTACTGATCCATTTTTGCTGCCTGTCATTCAAGTCTTTCTGTCCCAGGAAATATCTAAAACTGTTATGGTCAGTTCTGACTACAAATTTGCCACCAACCAAATATTGTCTAAATTTTGCCAATGTGTGCATGATTACCAACATTTCTTTGTCATAAATAGAATACAATCTCTCTAGATTATTAAGTTTCCTGCTTTCATATGCTATAGGATGTTTATTTTGCATTAAGACGACTCCTATTCCCTCACCAGATGCATCACATTCCAAGACAAAAGGCTGATTAAAATCTGGGAGCGCAAGTACTGGGCAAGAACTCATTACCTCTTTTAGTTTCTCAAAAACTTGTTGTGCCTCCCCTGTCCATCGGAATGCCCCCTTTTTGGTAAGATCTGTCAACGGTGCCACGAGCTATGAAAAACCTCTAACAAATCTTCTGTAATAACTGCATAATCCAAAGAATCCTCGTAAATCTGTAAGATTTTGTGACGGTGGCCAATCCAAAATGGCTCTTATCTTTTCCTGATGAACTTGTACACCTGTAGCACTAATCATATGCCCTAAATACAAAAATTTTGTCATTCCAAATTCACATTTAGACGCCTTTGCATAAAGTGATTGAGATTCCATAATACCAAGAACAATATCAATATGTTTCAAGTGAGCTTCCCATGTTTTGCAGTAAATCAATATATCATCAAAAAAAACTAGCAAATATTTCCTCAACTGTTTGTTAAAAGTATGATTCATGCAAGACTGAAATGTTGTCGGAGCATTTGTTAAACCAAATGGCATAACCAAGAATTCATAATGACCATAATGACAACGCAAAGCAGTTTTATGGATATCTTGATCTCTTAACTTAATTTGATGATATCCTGACCTCAAATCAATTTTAGAAAAATAAACAGCACCATGTAATTCATCTAACAACTCATCAATTCGAGGAATTGGATACCTGTTTTTGATTGTCTTCTTGTTAAGAGCACAGTAATCTATACACATGCGAAGAGTTCCATCCTTCTTTTTGACCAATACTACTGATGATGCAAAAGGACTAGAACTAGGCCTGATATGCCCCATATCCAACAATTCCTTAATTGCCTTTTCTATTTCGTCTCTGAATGTTTTAGGATGTCTATAAGGAGTTGTGATAACGGGTTTGGCACCTTCTTCTAATTCAATGGTATGTTCAAATCCTCTGTCAGGCGGAACTCCTAGAGGTATATCACTAAAAACCAAATTATGTGAATCTAATACTTTCAACAAATCGTCTCGATAATGTTTAGATTCAAATCCTGATACCTTGTTGGAAATAAAACATTGTAATAACCATGCCACAGCTCCATGTCTGAAAATAGCCTCCATTCTTTTAGCACTAATGATCCTGGGACCACCGTTAGACATACCCCGAAGCACTACTTTCTTATCATCAATCTTAAAAGAAAATTCCAATCTTTTAAAACTCTGAGTGTACTCATCTAATGTTTCCATCCATTGAATGCCCAAAACAACATTTGTATCAGCCAAATCAATCACATAAAAATCATCAGTAACAGTATAATTGCCAAAAGTAATACTCAATTTAGGAACTTTACGATAACTGGACAAATTAGTTCCACCTGCTACTCTAACATCAAAACCTTCATGTTTTTCAGTTTGCAATCCACGTTTTTCCACAAGAGTTGCATCTATAAAATTATGAGTAGAACCACTATCAAGCATGACGACCACACGCTGCCCATTCAAAACTCCTCTAACTCTGAAAATAGTATAATGAGGTGTTCTTGTCATAGATGCTATTACCCCTTCTCCATCTTTAGTACCTGTCTCTGATTCTGTGTTCTGTGGTGCAGGTTCTATATTAGGTTCAACATTCTCTTCATCGTCACTATCTGACATAACCTCAATGTAATGAATTTTTCCCTTTCCCAAACATCTATGTCCTAGCTGCCATGATTCTCTACAGGTGAAACATAGTTTTTTCCTTCTGAGTTCTTCCCTCTCCTCTTTATCTAACTTGTTCTTAGGGTAATTATCTTTATTGAAAGGTTGTTTGTCATTTTCAGGTAAATTATCTTTGCACAGCATATACCCTGGGAAAACCTTCCAACTTGAAGGTGAAAAACCCATCAACAAAACGTCTCTTATTATATTTATTTAGTGTTCCACGGGCGTTGGGGACGGGGGGACACGGGGACGTGTTTCCGAGACGAGGGAACCAAGGGCCTAAGTTTGGGGACGGCAAGGGGACGGTGGCGAGGAAAGGCAGGGTGGTGGTGTTGATATAGTTAGACATATACATATAGTACTTGAAAAACTAGTTTTGAAAAGATGTATGACATTATTACAATATAATAATTACATTTCAAATGAGACTATAGGAAATTTGAAATACTAAATCTAAATACCAAGATTTCTAAGTTGTGTTGTTATATGGAGCCTAATCAAACTCGGAGGTTAGATTTTCCCTACTTCTATTGGCGCGGTTTCCCCCTATATTTCTTAATGGGGGTTTGGGGGCAGCGCCCCCAAGTTGGGGTCAAGGGGCATCGCCCCCAAGTTGGTTCAAGGGGCAGCTACTTTTATTATTTTCTAAAGGCGTCGGGGGTTATTTTTCTATTGGCCCACGTCCAATTTTAATTTTTTTAAAAATTTTAATTTTAAACATTGCATATACGTGGGGGCGACAGGAGACATCTGGGCATCTCCCCGTCCCTTGAGAGACGTCTGCACGTCTCTCGAAGGACGGGGAGATGCCCAAACGTCTCCCAAGGAGACGTGGAAGCGTCTCCATGTCTCTTTGGGAGACGTTTGGACGCGGAGACGTCTCTGGCAGTGCTTGGGTGGCGGTGGCGGGACGGCGGGGGACGTCGTGTCCTCATCCCGGAGACATCCCCATCTCGAAGACGTGGCCAAAAAGGGGGGGGACGCGTCACCGTGGAACACTGTATTCATTAGAAAACAAGTTGTCTTTATAATAGATTCGCTTCACTCCTTGAAGCTAGAAGCAAACACTTGATAACACACAATCTGATCTGAATGTGTTGTTTGATGATCACAAGGTAATCCACGGACTGCTGAAGAGGATATACAAATTGCTATTGAAGATATATGACCTGACTTAGAAGTCCGATCTGCTGTGTATCTTATTCGGTCTGCTTGGTGTGTGATTCGAATACCAAGAAGAAATCAATTGATCTCCCTTTATACCCATGCAAGGTGATTCTCCATGAAGAGTCGGCTCCCTTAGATTGAATCCATACAAAGCAACGTATCCTTCCATTAAGGGTGGTGGACTTTCCCAAAAGTCGGCCCCCTTATATTTATTATATTTATTTTGCACGCAATTACGAAATCGCACATCTTAGATAATTATCAGGCAACATGAAATATGCAAGGCCGAAGGCCAATTGCATATTTGGCGGAATCGATCCACAAGGAGACTCCCACAGATATATACATCAACACTCCCTCTTAGCCAGGGAGGACTCCTTGCTGATATCTGTGTCATGGAATAACACTCACCATGGCTACTCCCAGAGGGTGAAACATACTGCATCCCGGAGGCACTCAACGTGATGACAACCATCATGTTTGCTCCCATGTATGGAAATGAATATGTACACAAGTGTCCATCACGGAATCACTCAACGTGATGTCATCTCATCATGACGTTCACCATGGCTACTCCCAGAGGGTGAATAAACCATAGAAACGAGACTCAGACTCGGCATGGACTCGACAAGGCTGATCCGACTCGGGACTCGGCAAAAAATGATACGACTTAGCAAAAACTCAGCAGATTTCGGCAAAAAAAACAATTTCTAGTGGTTTTTGCCTAGAGCGAGTCCTGGAGAGTCACGAGTCCCTGAGACTCAGCTAGGGTCACTCGGCTTGAGACTCGCCAAGACTCGGCGAGTCCTAGCAAAACCTGGCGAGTCCTGGAACTATGGAATAAACACAAGTGATGTTGTCATGGAGTTTCTCAACATGACATCCACCATGGCTACTCCCAGATGGTGGAACAAGGGCTTTCAGCTCAAACTTCTCTCTCACAGAGAAGAATGCATTAACAAGGACTTGCACCTCAAACTTCTCCCTCGCAAAGAAGAATGCATTATAATGTATCTCAAGAAATCACCGATGCTGAGACTCCCTCTACGCAAGGACTTCATTCTCCACAATTCCAAGCTTGTCTCGAAAATGCACAAACTTCACTCTAGCATGGGGCTTGGTGAGAATGTCGGTCGTCTGACCATCAATGTTAATGTACCTTAACTGAATAGCATTCCTTTACACCATATCTCTAATATAGTGATATTTGATCTCCACATGCTTTGTTCTGTCATGAAACACAAGGTTGACAGAAAGCTTCACATAGCAAGGAGCTTCCAAAGCCATACTGCTTCGCGAGCTACCAGACATGCTGCAATGTATTCTACCTCTACGGTGCTCAATGCCACTGAAGACTGCTTCCTGCTACACCAAGAAATCATAGCAGATCCCAAACTGAAGCAACAACCAAAGGTGCTCTTCCAATCAGTAACACTCCCTACCCAATCAGAATCAAAATAGCCTTGCAGATTCAAGTCCACACTGAAGAATATTCCAGGCCATATCCAACTGTGCCACGCAAGTATCTCAAGATATGCTTGGCTGCAACTAGATGTATCTGCCTTGGTTCACACATGAACTGACTAAGTGCACTCACTGCATAGCAAATATCCGGTCTAGTGTTAACTAGATACATCAAGGATCCAATCAACTATTTGTACATAGTAGGATCCACAAGATCTGAACTAGCTATAGATTCACTCAACTTCTTCAAGTTAGTTTCCATCGGCATAGACATGGACTTGCAATCTAACATCCCAAATCTCTTCAAGATGTCAATGTTGTATTTTCCTTGACTCGGGATAATCTCATTAGGCCTCTGCCACACTTACAAGCCAAGAAAGAAATGCATGAGTCCTAGGTCCATCTCAAATTCTGAAGTCAACTCCTCCTTGCATCTAAAGATGAGATGTTCTTCCCCAGTAAGAAATAAGTCATCAACATATAGAACCAAGATTAAAGATTCATCATTGACTATCTTGAAGTCAAGATTCGGATCAGCATCATTCTTGCAAAACCCAAACTCACCAAGTATTTGTCAATCCTTCATACCATGCACGAGGAGCTTGCTTAAGACCATATAATGCTTTCTTCAATTTGCATACATGAGACTCTTTCCCATGAATTACGAAACCTTCAGGTTGCTCAATGTAGACCTCTTCTTCAATTACACCATTGAGAAAAGTTGTCTTCACATCCATCTGATGTAGCTTCCATCCCTTAGCTGCTGCAATGGCAATGATGGTCTTGATGGAAGTATAGCAAGCAACTGGAGAAAATGTTTCTTCATAGTATATTCCTTCTTTCTGAGAGAAACCATGTGCCACAAATATAGCCTTGTACTTCTCAATGCTTCCATCAGAGGCAGGCTTAATCTTGAATAGCCACTTGGAAGATACAACTGACTTTCCTTCAGTTCTAGGTACAATATCCCAAGACATCATTCTTAATAATGGATTGATATTCTTCATATGTAGCATCTTTCCATACTTGCTGATTTGAGGCTTCCTCAACACTGGAAGGTTCAATCTCAATAAGATTACACATCAATGCAACATAGCTAGAGAATCTCTGTGGTCTTCTACTTTCTATGAATGTGCCTCTAGGAGCTACAAACTTTTTTGCCTCTTGCATAGTGTTCGTTGCCCAAAGAGGTTCTTTCAATTCACAATAATATCTCTAGGCCCATCAGTAGGATCCAAGGGTTCAATTGGATCATAATCCGCTTCAGGTTCAGTAGACTCCCTCTAAATATCAAGAGTATGATCATTGTCCATGCATTGAGGAGTCTCTTGATCATCTATCTCCATGCATGAACCTTTAGATTTTTTGAATGCAACATCTTCCTCAAATGTAACATCTCTGCTAAGCTCTAACTGTTTCTAACCTAGAATGTAAATACTGTAGGCTTTAGAAGTTTCATTGTAGCCCACAAATATTCCTCTCTTGCCAGAAGGTTCCAACTCGGTTCTCTTATCTTTAGGTACATGGACATATACTGGACAACCAAAGATTCTCAAGTGACTGACTTCAGGCTTAACCCCTATAAAGGCTTCTTCGGGGGTCATATTCTGCAGTATCCGATGAGGACTTATGTTCTAAACATATACTGTTGTCCTGGATGCTTCAACCCAAAGAAATCTGGATGCTTCAAACCAAAGAAATGTTTGAAGGTCTTGATCATGGATCACAGCTTTTGCAGCTTCAACAATGGATCTGTTCTTTCTTTCTGCAACCCCATTTTGTTGTGGGTTGTAAGGGACACAAAACTCCCTCTTGATTGAAATTATGAAATCTTCCAGAGGACTATTCACCTCCATTATCAGACAAACTTTAATTCTCTTTCCAGACAAGTTTTCTACTTGAGCCTTAAATCCTTTAAATCTACCTAGGACTTCATTAGACTGTTTAGACCTTAAGAAATAAATCCAAGTCTTCCTAGAGTAATCATCTACATAGCACAAAAATCCACTTAGGCATGCCATAGACATTGGACCACATAAATCAGAATGTACAAGATCTAATATTTCTTTTGACCTACTTTCACTGCTATGAAATATTTTTACCCATACCACAACCTCTACAAGTACCATCATGTACATGACTAAGTTTAAGAATACCTTTAACCATCTTCTCCAATGATGGAAGAGCCCTGTAATGTAGATGACCAAGTCTTCTATGCCATAGTTCGCTGGAACTGGAAGAGTCACGTAGAAGAGCTTGAACTGGACGAATGGAAAGCTTGTACAAACCCTCATGTCGATTCCCGATCACATGTGCAGTCTTGATGCTGGAGTTCTTTGGCCATGCAAGAACTCTCCCTTCTAAAAATGCTACTTGATAACCTTTGTCCTCCAAGGCTGAAATAGATACAAGATTCCTCTTGATTCTTGGCACGAATAAGACATCACTTAGATGAAGGGGAATCCTAGACTCTAGGTTGAGAGATGTAGCACCAAATCCTTCCACTGAATAGCCTGCATCATCTCCAATGATCACTTGAAGGTTAGACTCCCTTTCCACCAAATCCGGAAGATGTTGTCGATAGCCTGTGATGTGTCGAGAAGCTCCACTATCAATCAGCCAGGTGTCACAATTCGTGGGAACATTACTTGATAAGGCAGATATGAAGAGGAATCCATTAGAGTTGTCTTCTGCTTCCATTTGAGTTGAAACTTCATTAATGTTTGCCATTTGTTGCTTAGGCCTTGTCAAACAATCTCTTGCATAGTGACCAAACTTGTCACATCTAAAGCACTGAATGTGGTAGAGATCTTTCTTCTTCTTCTTTGAATTAAGTGCAAAGTCTGATCTTTGATCTCTATTCCTCTTGAAGTTGCTTTTTCTCCAATTTCTTCCTTTCTTCTTAGTAGATTAGGTGCTAAGAACATGAGTGTCTTCATTTTGAGAGCCTTTGACAACTCCCCTTGCAGCCAACCTAGATTCTTCTTGGATGCAATCAACACAAAGATGATCAAACTTAGGCAATTTGGATCTCCCACTTATACTTTGAATAAATGGCTCCCAAGAATGAGGAAGGCCATTCAATGCTAACATGACAAGATCTTTATTTACAACTTGATCTCCAATGGTGCTTAGTTGATCCCTCAACTCTGAGATCTTCATGAAGAATGATATGACTGTTTCTCCTTTTGCCATTTTGATTTGATGAAGTTGTTGCCTCAATGCAAGAGCTCTACTTGTGTTGTTGATCTCATATAAACCTTCCAAGGCTTTGAATATGTCTCTTGCAGTTGTCATCTTGGAAATGAGAGGCACTAAGTGATCCCTCACGGAGTCAATCAAGATGTTTTTCGCTTTTATGGTATTCTTCTTGAATTGAAGTTTCTCCTCTTGATCTTCTGGCTCAGGTAAATCTTCTTTTTCCACAAACTGAAGAAGATCATTTTCTTCAAGTGCAATAAGAACTCTAAACTTCCACGAAGTGAAGTTTGAAGCACCTTCAAGTCTATCTTCGACCTTGAGACCATTCACCATTTTTGAGGCTTTGATATTGCTCCTTGAAGGTGAGAGATGAAAGAGAACCTCGCTATTATAAGAAAATCTGATCAAGATCTTTTCAAACCTGGCTTTGATACCATGTTATTTTTATGATCAGATTTAGAATAATGCAGATATAAGACAATTTACACAAGTTTGCACAGCATATACCCTGGGAAAACCTTCCAACTTGAAGGTGAAAAATCCAGCAACAAAATGTCTCTTATTATATTTATCAGAAAACAAGTTGTCTTTACAATAGATTTGTTTCACTCCTTGAAGCTAGAAGCAAACACTTGATAACACACAGTCTGATCTGAATGTGCTGTTTGATGATCACAAGATAATCCATGGACTGCTGAAGAGGATATACAAATTGTTGATGAAGATATATGATCTGACTTAGAAGTCCGATCTGATGTGTATCTTATTCGGTCTGCTTGGTGTGTGATTTGAATGCCAAGGAGAAATCAATCGATCTCCCTTTATACCCGTGCAAAGTGACTCTCCATGAAGAGTCAACTCCCTTAGATTGAATCCATACAAAGCAAGGTATCCTTCCATTAAGGGTGGCGGACTTTCCCAAAAGTCGGCCCCCTTAATAAATATATTTATTATATTTATTTTGCACACAATTAAGAAATCACACATCTTAGATAATTATCAGGCAACATGACATATACAAGGCCGAAGGCACACATCTTAGATAATTATCAGGCAACATGACATGTACAAGGCCGAAGGCTGTTGGTCGTAAAATGGGCTTTGTACTACTTGTTAAGCTACGTTGGTTAAGTATGTTAGTGTCGTAGAGGGTAGTTGTCCGTTGCACGACTGTTCCCCACGGGTGGTAACCGCAACCCTCGACCGTGTCTTTATATATGCTCTTGTACTTGTTGTTGGAGACACGGAGGTAGAGAATGATTATTGTACTAGACATTTTGGCATTAATGAAAGCATTACTCTGAGTTTTTGGTTACTATTCTATCCTATGGTTATCATCTGATTGTTGATATGCAATATTAATAACACACCCCACAGGGTAAACATATGGCGTCGTTGCCTAGACATACTCGGGAAAGGAAGGAGCGGATGGCGTATGGACACGATGGGCCTACCCATTGGTGAGATTAACCCAAAGGCCGACGACGCACAAACGGAGCTCTACAACGGAGAAAACACTGCAACGAGGGAATTCTCAATCCTGCTTCAGGCGGCCATTGAAACCTACGTCCGAAGAGAGGCCACGGAGGCTAAAGTCCCAACAAGTGTCGTGTAGACCGCACTGGAAGTTAGCCCCGCAGCAAATCGATTGATGACCACCTCCCCCGGTTGCTTGCACAGGCATCACTGGCACAGCGAACCCGCCTGGAGGAGATTGCCCATGAGGAGCGACACCAACAGGTCCTCTGATAGTACGAAGAAAACAATCGTCGTTGGGAAGCGGAGTGTGATGGCAAGAGGCGAAGGGGAAATTGAACCCTGAACCTCCGGGAGGAATAAAGCAATACTGTAATAATCCCGACACAATGTTGACATAAATTGTGGCCGAAAGGGAAAACAATAAAAGTTTTTTTTTGTTTTGTGTACATGGTGTGTGCTTACTATGTACGGAAGTGATTTATGCCCAATACACTAAATAAGGACAAAAATAAGAAGATACAAAGTGACAAACGGGAAGAGGCACAAAGAGTGTTGAATCTCACACAGCAGATGGAACGAAGGCGTAGGCTAAGGCAGCTTGCAGAGGGACGACCGACCGAGGGGTTGCTCGAAGGGAACCCAGGAGGTGTCACGGAGGTTGCGAAGGCAGAGATAGATAGAGAGAATTACACTCTCTACATTGTCGTAGGGTTGCCCAAAGGGAACCTAGAAGAAGTCACAGAGGGTGTCGAAGGAGAACTCTACAGTCTGCCAGAATACCACCGTAGGGTAAGAAGTCGCGAAGAGTTGGAGGAACAAACAAGGCGAAGTCTAAACCTGATCGACGCTACCAGAGACCTACTAAAGAACTTGTCCATTTCGGAGGACAACCGGAGGGAGAGAACCAACCGAAGGTGACGGTACGGCCGAGGGTGTAGGGGCAGCACAAGGGTACCGTACGGGAGGCAATTTGTTTGGTTCGGGGTCAGCAACCTTCTCCGAAGGACCTACGAGTGGAGGGTCAGGTGCAGGAGGCGGAGGCGGAGGATCACCAAGTACAAGCACACAAGGCATCGGAGGAATCGGAGGAGCGAGACCCAGCGGTGGGATGGCAAGTAAGCAAAAATTGCCAAAGTTCACAGGCGATGGCAAAGAAGATCCCGTACGACATTGTCGTACATGTGAAACAATTTGGTCGGCCAATGGGGTGACCGATCATGACAACTGGGTGCAGCAGTTCCCAGCCATGCTAAGAGAAGTAGCCATTGATTGGTACTCTGACATGGACAAAACAGAGATTGACACATGGGATAAATTGGAGAAGGCATTTAAAACAGAATTTCGGTTGCTAAGAGACGATAACGAAATTGTAGCCGAAATCTATGGTACCAAGCAAGGTACTAAGGAGACCGTCCGCGCATATAGCCGAAGGCTAAAGGAATTGTTGGGCAAGATGGAAAGCCAACCGGTGGATGGATCGAAGAAACGGTGGTTTGTGGAAGGATTGAGATCCTCCCTGCGTAGAAAAATGAAAATTGTTCCGCCAACGTCATATGAGGATGCCTATAATAGGGCGATGGACTTGGAAAGCAAATATAAAACATCAAAAAAGAAGAAAACTAATAAATCTTCATCAGACGAGGACGATGACTCTTTCAAAGGAAGCAACAGCAACGAGGAGTCAAGTAAAAAGGTGCACACGCTACAGAAAGACATGGAGCGAATGAGAGAATTTAAAGCAATGAGAAGCACGGGTCAGATCGAAGGGGATGTATGGTGCACGGAGTGCAAAGAGGAGGGACATACGAAGGATACCTATCCGAAGAAGGCCTTTTACGAGATTTGCCAAGTGATGGGACACTCCATCAAGGAGTGCCCATACAACATGAAGACACGGAATGCATAAGTGTTATTCACTGAGCAAGCCACAACATCCGCACCAGTGGGTACGGCCCAGCAAAACAACACAACGGCAATCTCTGAAGGGTACCATAGACACGACGGAAGGAATAATAATAACAATGACCAGAGCCGTATCCAGTATGATGCCAAGGGCCGACCTATGATCCAGTGTAGGGCCTACAGTCAGTGAGGGCACTTCGCCCGAGATTGCACAAAGGAGGCTAACCAGTAGTATCTCTGTCGATGGTGCGGACTGTGGGACCATGAGGATACAAACTGCCCGAAACTCGGAGTCAATCTATTGAACATTGAACCCACTCAAGCAGAGGTATTGGCGGTTACGAGGGCGCAAGCAAAGATGGCCTCCTACCCAAACCCCCGCATAGAAATGGAACGAGTACGGGAAGCAAGGGCAGAGATTGCGAAGGAGATACCGCACAAGAGAGAAATAGCGGGGAGGCCACAAGCACGTCCCAGACTAAAGGGGAAGAAAACATCCTGAGGCAAATCCTACAAATGGAGGTACCCGTAAGAGTCCAAGACCTCGAAACCATGCCGCACTTAAAAACGGCTATCCTAAATGCTGTGCCCGCACAAAGTCACCAAGCGAGGAAAGTTGACAACTCTACGGTCGACCCAATGTTGTTAGTCGTTAACAGTGGACACCACCCAGCCGTGGTAGAAATGGGCATCCTCGGGACCACCCTAACGGACACCATCGTGGACGAAGGGTCAGGAGTAAATGTGCTCCCGGAGGAGACATGGAAGAAACTGGGGAAGCCCATGTTGTGGCCCCCAACGTTTAATCTATTGGGAGCAAACCAGCATGGGATTAAACCCCTTGGGACACTCATGGCACAGCAAGTGATGATCGGCACACAGCCATTCGTGCTAGATTTTGTAGTGATCCCGTTAAAACAGAAAGGGTACGACGCCATCCTCGAACGGGGGTGACTAATTGCCGCCAAGGCAAAGCATGACTGGAAGAGAAATACTTTCTCGTTAGAGAGCATGGGGAGAAAGTACATGATAGACCTCCGAACGCAGATGGTGACCCAGGAGTTGGCATCCTCCTCGGAGTCGGAGTCGAATGGAGATAGGTGGGAGGCATATGAAGATCGACGACGAATGGAGCCCAACAGCAAAGGGGTTCTAGAATTAGAAGCATGCTCGGGGGATGACGGGGATTCTATGAACGGCCTCTTCCACTGGCAAATGGAGGATTACGAAATGTCCCAGAGCTACAGGCTCGAAGTAGAGGAACCAGAGCAAGTAACAGAGGTGTACCTGCCGGAATACAGAGAATATTGGAAGGGAGACGCCCGTGTGAGTAACACCACCGCACACCAGTTCCCGAAGGAAGAACCCATCAAGTATCAAGAGGTAAAATTGAAGGAGACAAACGACGATTACGTAGATAATCCCAAGATCATTCGTGTCGGCAACGATTGGAACCCTGTGTGGAAGGCCGCAGCCTTCAAAATCTTTATTCTTCTTCTTCTTCTTATTTACGGGAAGGACACCGTGGTCCCTGTAGAATTTATGGTTCCAAGTCTTCGGCTGGCCATTGAAAATAGACTTGCCATCAACGGGTCCAAATTGAAACCCTACCACAAGAAGAGCGCAAGGGATCCGAAAGGCCGGAAGGACACCCGAGAGTCTGGAGGGGGACCCGAGAGGCTAGGCAGGCGACTTGAGAGGCACGGGACCAAAGTGGGAGACTCTCAGGCGAGGCAAACCGAGAAGAATGAAGGGCGATCCGAGAGGCACGAGACCCGAGTTGAAGACTCTCTGGACAATTAGATTAGGAAATTAAAAACAAAAAATAGATGGCCACGGTGGAACCACCGTCGGGGGGCCACCGTACAGTGGAACCACCGTCGGTGACCACCGTGCAGTCATTGTCCACCGCGGATAGGCCCCGACAAATCTATTATACTAGGCGCCGAGATAGAAAATAGGAGTGCCCACACCCCATCCAAAGACACAATCGTGAGGGAAAAAGAAATTGCAGCAGAAGGGAGTAAAGGAAACCCGACGCCATAGGGAAGAAGAAGATTTTGCCGTAGGAAAAGCACCAAAGAGAGATACGAAGTCACCGAAGGATAGTAATTAACAAAGGAGCAAATAAAAATGCTAGCCGAAGGGGGTCTTGGAAGCCGAAGGGGTATATTACCAAAGGGTGTTGGATAGAGGCGAACTCCACAGAAAGATTTCAATTGCCATCGGCTAAAAGATGTCGTATGTAATTCGAAGGGAAACACTTTAGCGCCGAAGGAAGAAATCACGAATCGAACCTACCCACAAGGAGGTAATAAAATATTTTTTGAAAGTGGTGGTGGGACCACCATACGGTGGAACCACCACGGTGAGACCACCGTGCAGTGGAAATACTGTCGACGGAGGTCACCGATCTCTAAGGGTGGAACTCGGTGGGTATTCATCCACCGTACAACCTTCCCAACCACCATACGGGAGACCAATCACCGTACGACACCAAGCCTTCAAGTGACCCCAATCGTCGTACAGCTCAGCCACCATACGGGTTCACTCCACCGTACGGCAGATAACCTATGTACGGGCTCGAGACATTATAGACCGTAGGCCTGAAGGAGCACGGCGACGGCGACAGCGGTTTAAAAAAGGGTGAAAGGAAAAATACCACGACACGGCAGGGATAAACGGTGGTGATGGCACGTGAAAAGAAAAATGCGCTGACATTCAAACAAGCATGCATTTGATTTATAAAAATAAAAAAAATAAAAAAGACAACCAGATTGAAAAATCATTCGATGGAGTCTAGAGCCAGGACACTGAAAAAATTAGAGTGGAGAAGAAGGTTTTTGGCATCTTAAAATATCACAAAAATGATGTGCACCTGGGGCGTTGTCCGTGGATCCCACGAGGGGCGCTACCCCTCGACCCCGCTAGGGACACTACCCCCACACCCTCAGTTTATTTTTGAGCTACAATACACTTTTGAGTTGGACGAAGGGCATCAAAGAAGTCACGGAAAGTGTTGGGTTGTTTCGTACTGTGAGAAAGAAGCCTAAGGCTAAGCATTGGCGGGGAAGCCATAAGCCGTAGAGGGAGATGGATTTGGAGGTTGCGAACAAACAAAGTTTGAGGGAAGGCATTGCAAGCACGCGAAGTCGTACGGCACCAGGGAGTTATTCAATTAAGCTATCAACCTTTGGGGAGTGTGATGGAGGATTTGAGGCGTCTCCTAGCCTTTGTGCCAGAGGGTTGTGGCCACTTCCAGGCATGAATGGTACGCTTTGAGGAACTCAGAGTATGTCTCGGCTGGACGTGAGGTTGCCTTGGTGGATGCACAGAGGGCTCAGGAGGAGCTGACCACCAGGTTGGAGGCAATAGTAGCGTGAGACTTAGCTCAGCGCACCAAGGAGTTGGATGCCGAGAGGGCAGCGCGGGTGGCTATCGAGGACAAATTGGCTAGGGAGACAATATCATTTGAGTAGCAGTTGGTGGAGGCTGAGACTGAAAAGTGTGTTTTGCAGACAAGTTTGGTTTAGGCACAGGAGGACTGTGATGTCAAGGAAAAAAAAGAACTTGCGGAAGCAATAATGGTGAAATCCGCACTTGAGCATCGGATGGTAGTAGAAAAGGGTTTTCAGGCGAGGACGCAGCAGTTGTATGAGTTTCGAGCTCGACTGGCGTCAGCAGTTCCTACATCTTCTTCATCAGCGGTGCAACTACCTCCTTCAGGGATGCCCCCTCAACCCCTTCTTCTCAGTGATTTTCTTATTGTATACAGTATACTTCATCCCCATTTTTTTGTGTTAGTCCCGGATTTTTGTCCTTGTTGTCCGGAGATGACTTTTCTTAGGGGGGGGATGATGTTGGTCGTAAAATGGGCTTTGTACTACTTGTTAAGCTACGTTGGTTAAGTATGTTAGTGTCGTCGAGGGTAGTTGTCCGTTGCACGACGGTTCCCCACGGTTGGTCACCGCAACCCTTGACCGTGTCTTTATATGTGCTCTTGTACTTGTTGTTGGAGACACGGAGGTAGAGAATGATTATTGTACTAGACATTTTGGCATTAATGAAAGCATTACTCTGAGTTTCCGGTTGCTATTCTATCCTATGGTTATCATCTGACTGTTGATATGCAATATTAATAACACACCCCACGGGGTAAACAAAGGCCAATTGCATATTTGGCGGAATCAGTCCCCAAGAAGACTCCCGCAGATATATACATCAACAATAACAAACCACCACATGTTGCAAGCTATTTTTAGATCATTCCCATGGCTAGAGCTATTGAAGATAATTCAAATTTCAAACAATGCAATATTTTGATTTAGTGTTATGCTTAGTAATTTATTTTTTTTAAATTATATATATACACTCTTCTTTACTTTAATTACTTAATTTTTTAATTTTCAAATAGGTTGTTGAGACTAGATTTGCATCCAACACAATCGCCTTGAGATGACTTGTGAAGGTTCGAGAGGCACTTTCCAGTATGGTTATCAACCAAGCATGGAACATATGGAGGCAATCCAATACTGAGAGGGCAGCAAATGTGAAGCAAAAGATTCTAGATAACACTTGGTGGGATCGTACGGAATATCTTCTTAGTTTCATTAAGGCCATTATGGGTTTGATCCGCTATACTGACATGGACAAGCCATGCTTGGGGGAAGGTTTATGATGAAATAGACTCAATGATTGAGAAAATAAAATCCATCATAAATGCAAAGGAGCAGGACCCTGAAGAAACATTCTTCAAACAGGTGCAATCAATTTGTGTTGAGCAATGGAACAAACTGACCACCCCACTTGCCTACTCACTGACTCCCAAATATTACAGTGAAGAGATCCTTGCTATGCCAACAAGAGTGCCACCATATCGTGATACAGAAGTCAGTGAAGGGTTTAGGAAAGCTATTACTAAACTCTTCCCTTATGCTTAAATGGAAGATGCAGTTACAAGTGAATTTGCTGATTTTGCAGCCCCCATTGGTCACAGTCCTGCTGCTCTTCATGACAAATACAAGAAGGATGCTCACTCTTTGTGGTACCTCAATGGCCACAAAACGCCACACCAACTTCTCACGATCAAAGTTTTATCACAAGTAAGCTTATGAATTTTTACCCTCTCTAAGTTTGGTTGTCAATTAAAAATTACTATTTTCAAAGTTTAAGTTTGATTTACAAAATTGTTGATTTAAAGACTCCCTTTGCTTCATTAGGTTGCTAGTTCTTCTTTAGCTGAACGGAATTGGAGTACATTCTCCTTCATCCACTCCATGAAGCGCAATCGATTGGCATCAAGCAAAGGATCTCGTCTACGTACATTCCAACTTGCAACTTCTTGCTCACGAAAATGATGAGTACAAGGAAGGAGCAAGAAAGTTGTGGGATGTAGAACCTGTGTGTACTGACTTGGATCTCTCTATTATTGCACAATCTTCAGATATTGAGGAGTCAAGTACCCAGCATACTTTTAGTGCAAGTGGCAGTGGGGTTCCATCATCTAATGTTAAAGTTGATGACAATCTTGATTTTGGTGATGACCCATATGGTGCTGATTAGTGAACTCAGAACTGATTACTGATTAGTGATTGTAGTTTGTTCTTTTTTATATTGAAAACTGAATTTAAATTAGTATGTTAATCAGTTATGTTTCAAAATTAGAAATTTGTAATGTTTTTGTTTAGAGCATATGTATTGTTATATGACATGCTAGACTTTATTTTTTGTATGAACATACCCAACCTCCAAAACAAAATTCTGTCGTACCAGCAATTCATACCCACATACCCATACCCGATTCAGCAACTTATCCATTGTTGGAAGCATTGAAGCTGCCCTAGAAGAGTGAAACGCTCCCAAAAGACTACAGAAGTTGCCCAATGCTAGGTTTGCAAATCATGGCAATCATTTAATAACATTTGTTTTCAAAATTTTAAATGCTACAAGCATGGCATTTGATGAGACCAGTTCACATGCATTGTGAATGCTTCCACATTTTGCATACATGTCAAAGTTCTATGTCATCATATTTTTTGGAAATTATTAAATTATATTAAAAAAAAATTGGCATCTCCAAGTACCCGTCTCCTATTTTTGAAAATTAGTCGTACCAGTACCAATCTCCAAAGTCTCCAAGTATCCCTGTCTCCTAGTGACCTTGGAAAAAACACATACACATATATTTAACACAATTTTCTAGGTTATTAGAGGAGATATTCATTACTTCAAAAACAATATAGACACATAATTGCTACATAAATTATTATAAGTTGATTTAACAATTTATGATATGAAAAAATAGTAGAGTTCCATTGGAAGATAACCCAAAAATGGGTCACTGAAATAGAAAAACATTTCATTTGTCTTTCTCATTTGGTGTAGGTTTTGTTTATACCATTTTTTATTTAATGCGTGAATGAAGTTTTTTTAAATTAAATTTAGGACGATTTACATCAAATTTTAAAAACATAAATCACACAGCATCCGGCATGATTAGAAAATCAAGGTCTTTTGAGCACGTGTGGGTACAGTATCCGATGTGTATCCAGGCCGTATCGGATATGGGGATACGCGCCCCCAAGGAGGGACAAAGGAGTTTCTGGCTATTCGGCATACAAGACTCCTACAGCTGTACGCTCATCATTTCCACTGAAATGCAATTATTGCAAGTTATAAATTGTACATATCAATCATTGTAAGTTGCTCCAGTACTTTGCAAAGCTAATAAAGGAATTTTGAAAGAGATTAATTCGTGTTTAATTCAGATCCATACAAGTTTACTATCCTAGCATTCCATTTTTATGTGTTTGTTGGCATTTGAAGATACAATTCATTCACTTTCAGACTAAATAAAACAGTATTTTCAAGAAACCAATTACTTGTACTTCAAAACTATAATAATTATAAAAAGAATTGAAATGGAAAATGCTTCCAATTATATTGGAAATTTGAAAGAATAAATTTCTACAGATTTGTAGAAATGAATTTAAAAGAACATTGGCAAATATTGTTTCTGATACAAGTAATCCAACCTTCATACTAACAATTTTTGAAGGCATAGAAAATATCATCCCAGACCTTCTGTAAAGTGCATGGAGCTCCATTGTAAACATATTAGAGATTGGATCCTTCTCAGCTGGAACCTAAAAGAAAATAAAAGACACAGTTGTATGATAATTGCTAACTATTAAATGCATCTCTGAAAACCATAAACCAGGAAAAAAAATATTTAAAACAATACCTCATAGCATCTAGGATTTGCAGGACTTGGAGCAGGTATGTTCTTTGTTGCCAAACAGTCATCTGGAAGATGACCTGCTCGTCTACATTTCCAACTGTAAGAATTAAAAAACCATGTTCATCACATGCCAAACAAAGATAGGATGACAACAACAGAAAATTAGAAATGCAAATAGTAAGACACTAAAAATTGTGGACTTCCAAGTGAGGTTAAAAAAGTCAATGTTGACAAAAGCCTGAAAGGCTCATAATCAGTAAGGATACGAAAACAATTTTGATAGGAAAATATCATTAAAAAAAGAAAAAAACCAGAGTTACCCGGGGACGCGTCCCCAACCTGAAAACCCCCGTCCCCGTCTCGGGGACTTGAGGACGGCCAAGGGACGTTTCCCCCCGTCCCCAAATTGCCCTTATTTTGAGGGGACATCCCCGAAATGGGGGGACGCCTGCCCTAGCTCTGGGGGACATCCGTACGTCCCGGGGACGGCTGGGGACGGCTGGGACGTCCACCATATCTAAGGCCCTTAAAAAATATTAAAAAATTTTAAAAAGTTGTATTTTCAATTTTTTATTTGAATTTTCTAATATAGGCCCCTTATTAATTCAAATTGTTATTAAAAATAAAAAAAATTAAAACATAACATTAATTAAATTTTAAATTTATTAATTTATTTCATAATTTTGACAATGAAACTATATGGCAGCAGTGTAGCCTTTGGGCATTTTGACACAAAAGATTAGAAAATCGCCAAACTCAGCGAGTCAATAGAAAAATAACACCCAACGCCTTTATTAAAGAATAAGTTTTTTTGGGAGCGCGCAAGGGGCGCTGCCCCCAAACCCCCGTTGAAAAATATGGGGGGAAACTGTGTCGATAGAAGTAGGGAAAATTTAACCTCCGAGTCTATTGATATGCATATTGACAATGTGAATGAATTGAAATTCTGATTTATGAATGCATAATTGCATATTGTCTGTTGAGTATTAACAATGTTGTATGTTCAGAATTTACATTCTAAAATGTTTTCAACTTTTCATAGTATCATACACATGCTATATCCATGTTTTATTGTTTTCATATGAATATAATGTATGTATGCATGCTTTATCCATGTTTTCATATGAACATTTAGAATTTTGAGATTTTCCTATATATTTTAAATTTTTCCTATATTTTATATAGCCGTCCTCTTTGCCGTCCCCCGCCGTCCCCAAATTTGGCAAAAAAATTTGCCGTCCCCTGTCGTCCCCGTCCCGGAAACTCGGGGTAACTTTGAAAAAAACCATCAAAGGTGGACTAAATTGACTTGCTCATAGAAAGAAATTACAAAATCTTGTTCTAAAATAGGCTAGTACACAAATCATAAATACTAATAGTTACAAAATTCATATCACAAAAATACTTAACACCATGTAATACTATGTAACAGAGTGACCCAAGGCTTCTTGTCATTCTCAGCTGAAGTATTTCCCAAAGAAATCAGTACAGACAATAGCCCCATGCTCAAATATCCAAAAAAAAATTGTACATTGAGATCTTCTGTAACCCAAAAGGCAATACGAAATGAAAGGTTAACAATTGAACACTTCAAACACAGAAAAGTGAAAACAATGTTGTCGAGCCAGTAAGGAAAGGTGGTAGCCTGGCCGGATGTGAATGCATGAAATTAGTGCAGCCAGTTCCTGTAAAAAGACATTGCATAATGATGCACTGAAGAAACACCAATTCTATTAAAGTAGGAATATACCATTTAATATGTGATAAATATATAAATATTTAGCTTGAACTTAGTATTCAATTCAAGCAAGTATACAAATTTTGAAAGTTGTATTTAGAACCAAACAAGATTATATACTTACACACAAAAAAAACAAAGCTTAGATTCTTTCCTTTCCAGACAGTACATACTACTCATACCATTCATATGTAGTCAGGCTGCTTCCTTTATTCATCCATTGATGTTTGACAAGGTCCCAGGTTTCTGCTTCCAACTCCGGAAGTTGTAATGCACCCTTTGGTCTTGTATAAGAAATAAATGAGGTTCTAGCTTCTTTAGCTTTCTGCCAAAGTTACAATAAATCAGAATGTCCAAAAAATATCTCTTAAGGTCAAATCTTATCATTGCACAGCTTACTTGCTTTGCAGCAATTATCAATAACCAACATTTTCTGTTTTTGTTTTCTAACTTCATGTAGTAGATAAAGATTGAAGATAGTGAAGACTAAGTGTTCCTTCTGTACAAAAGAATGCTAATTTTTATTTGAAATGTAATCAGAAAGTATCTTCATAACAAACCTCAGCACGTTCTTTTGCATAGAGCTGCAGCAACTCACACTTACACTCCATGCTGCAGACATCTTCATCTGTCTGGGGTGGGGTTGGGGGCGGGGAGGAGGGGTCAGAATAGAACAACAAATAAGCAAGAAAATATTCCTTGTGCTTATAAATTTCACTTGAAACATATGGAACATAAAAGGGCCAAAAAGTAGAGACTTTCCTATAAAACTCACCTCATCACAAACATATTCCCCAAATCTACCACATACAACACAAACAGGTTCCTCAGGTGCTGGAAAGCGCTGGTTGTCTCTCTTTGTGCATATCCCACTTGCTCCAGCCTGCACTGTAAATAAATTCATTTTATCTAGTTAAATTCTAAAAGAATATCAAAAAATATAAAATAATCAAAGTAAAAACCAAGTATATGTCATGTTTCAGGTCCAGTGTGCTAGAAGGATGACTTTTGAGAAAACCTGGAACTCATAAGTTATAACCAATCTTCAGGGGATGATACAGATGCCATGGTGAACAGGGACCACAGGGAAGGGGCAGTAAATTGAAACCCATAAGGCAAAGTGCTATTTATAAGATCCAACACTAGAAATTCTGATACAAATGTCAAATATTCATATTTTCATTAGAATCAACAAAAAATATTATACAAACAACAAACTGGGAAAATGTTGTAATAGGTGAACAATTGATTAGCTCGATAATAGACATAGAAATATATCAAAGCATCATGTCCACCCCAACATTTTTTTCTTGCCTTAAGTGTTATTTTTTAGTGGTAAGGATGATGAGAAGATAAATATCTCCAAATTACAAGTCCTATTGGGACTCTCAATCCCATAGTGCAAAATTTTGCTTGAGCCCCTTCCCCTTTGTTGCCCTTGCCTTATTTTACCCTCCAATAACTACCGATCTAAAACATTCAAGGTGGGACCCCTCATTTGTTGTACGTTGCAGAACTCCCAGAAAATGTCTAAGTGTCGGGTATTTCGTGGCAAAGTTTCTACCTGTTTCGGAGTGTTAGAGTTTCCTTTCCTTAAACACCATTTCCCCTATCATCCTCAACCCTCATAGCCCTAAACCATTGCCTTGAATTATTTCTTGCGCCAAATTTTCAGAGTTTCCCTTCCTTGGATGTCGTTTCAATCATCCCCTTGATCTCCAAATCCCCAATTCCTTCCACTTCCCCTTCAACATTAGAGTTTTGGTTTTATCCTTACCTAAGTACCTAATACACCTTGTCCCCGATCTCTAATTCCTCCAATGCTTCAATCCCTAATTCCTTTTCTACCCCATCCCCCGCTCTTTTCTCTTATCCATGTCCATGTTTTGACCTTTTCCTTCCCCAAGTGTCTATCATGAGGCATCGCCAAACCCCAAACCGCAATCCCCAGCACCTTTTCAATGTGTTATCCCTTCAGGATTGGGTGTTCAGACATACTCCTATTTGGATCTCTAGCATGCCATATGGCCAAACCCCAACCCCCAAAACTCCAACATGTCTTGCATTTGGCATTGTTCAAGCATCCACGTACCCCAACAACTTCCAGATTTCCATTAAGGCCCTGATTAGACCTTTGCAACATTCAAAAGTTGGTTTCCCACCCAAACACACGATTCAATCTCCTAGGCATGTTTCAATACACAATTGTCTGTCTTTAGTCATGTTGAGTCTCAAATGGGCCTCTATTGAAGGTCTCTTGCTGTTGTGTGTTTTTCACCTTTATAATTCAGTCAATTACCTAAGTTATCATAACCCACAATTGACTAAGTATAAGTGTTTCTATTGCAAAAGTCCCGAAGTTCACGTTCATGAACCTCTCAAAATCCCAACAAAGGAGTGAGCAAAAGTCCGAATAAGGAAGGTCGCCAAGTTCACTAGTTCATTTACTTGGCAAAATGCTAACAAAGTTCAATGTGTCAATAGATTTGCACCAAAAGTGCAAAGGGTAAGGAACAAGTTCGATGTGTCAGCAAGTTCACTAGTTTGCAAACTTGTCGGAAGGTGGTTGTAGTTTGCAAGTTCTCCATTTCACCAAAATGCCAAAAAAAGATGTCGAGTAGGAAGAGAGAAAAGTAATAAAGGAAAGTTCTAGTGTCGGCAAGTTCATTAGTTCACGAACTTGCCAAAGTGTCAAACATAGTTCCTGTGTTTTAAAGAACACAAGGTGAAGACAAAAGGTGATGAAGAGTGAGACAGAAGCCCACAGCAAGGTTCACCAAACTCATGATTTGCGTAAAGGTAAGTTCGTTAAAAACTTAAAACTAAAGGGTGTCGAAATAAAGTATTGATAAATGAATGTTGAAAGGCAAGAAAAATCCAACCAAAACCAAATAAAGTCAAAACCTGCTTAAAATATTTTCAAATGCAAAGTGCCAAAAGGAATGGCATGATTTCTCCTATGTTAAACCCTGCTCATCATTACTACAGATCATCAATTCTCTAGCTTCCTACATTTATTTTGTCAAAATATCTTCACATCTCAAGCATCCATTTTGGGCAGGATTGGATCTAGACCATTGTTTTCATATCTGCAATAATGTCCCTGATTTCTGGCCGACCTAAAATATTAAATAATAAATTAAAATTATTAATAAATGAAAAATATTTAATAATTTTGGCTAACTGTTTCTAGACCGACTAGGTTAGAAATTTATTTAATGTCAGTTTAATTAATCTTGTCCGACTTTGTTAAGTTGTTTTCCTTGGGCCAACTTAGGGGGGGATATATACATACAGGTCGCTGCTTGAAGAAAGGCATCACTAAATTTGGAATTTATTATCTGCACTAAACAAATGCAATCTCAGACGACGACCTGAGAGGCACCTGTAGTGGGACGAAAACCATGCAAAATCTATGTTCTTCTGATCTGTTGTGAATACCTTCTGAAGGTCTTCTACGTCACCCGCAGGGATCTAGCAAGGAGCTCGACGCCAGGCAAGAAGGGATACAGGCTGGAAAATGAGATTTGATTGCCATATCAAGCAGAACCTACTTCAGCATTTGGAGTTGAAATGGCATCATTTGAGACGGTGCCATTCCAAAGGCACCAATATCGCCATCACATCACACCAAACTGGGCGGAGCTAAACAGACCACGATTTCATGTCTACCAGGTCACAACAGTAATAAAATCTAAGTTGGGGCGAAGGATCTAAGGATCCAATATTTGGAGTGCTCTGAAAAACAGCTACTGCAACGGCTAAACAAGTATGAGATAAAGGCTTTAGTGTGTATAGATTGACTGAGTGGACCTTATATGTTTTCCTTGACTGTTTAATATATCAGACTGTTATTTATTCATGCTTTCATTAGAGGACACTTGTTTACTGAGAAGTCTATATCCTTAAATATTAGTCAGAATACTTATATGAAAAGGAAGTTAGTATCTATCAATGTTCTGATATACGTCATAAGTACTGAGCATTAGAAATATGATATTCTCTTACATGTTCTCATGTCCCCCTCTCTGATCATTATATATATAAAGCCTAATTGAAATAATCATAATAATAATTATTTGAAATTCATTAATTATTATTATTTAATTAATATTTATTATTAAATATGAATAGAGTTTTAATTTGAAGTTGAAACTTATAAGCATTCACCATTTATTCACATAGTAACGGCTAACCTAAACTGACTTTCAAATTGTCAAGTGTAATATACATCAGGGACATTACAGAATCATCATCCATAACTATGTTGCAGAGAATGATCGAACTCAGTATTGCTAAGGAATGTCACCCTTGACCAGCTATAATAATATTTTTAATATAATTGATAGACCAATTCACATGTGGTCAGCATGTAAGGAATGATATTATTATCATGAACAGCGATATTGATACGAAAGACATTAATAGTGATTCGGACATTACTAGGAGTGATTAAGATTCGCATTGAATATCGTTAATTAGTCATAAAGACTATCGATTTAAGGAAAGAGTTATTGTTTATGCAGAACTAAGGGAATATTGATAAGATCAACAGCAACAATCTCTTCCAATGGCCGCCACGCACTTACAATGTCAATTACCCTCAAATGTTTACAACTCCATATCCTTTAACTATATTATCTAATCGATAATTAGAAAGGACATAATAATATCAATCGATATTATGGTTAGCGATCTGTTTAAGAAGACAACGATAAAAAAGAAGGATAATAGATAACATAATGAAAGGATATGACTGTTCCAAATTAAGAGATGCACCCGATCAGCATTACACGATATTTGATGGAGGTTTCAAACTCATTTGCTGGGGGGAAGATTTATGGGAGTTCTAATATATGTATTCATAGTGGGATCCGCTCGATGGAGTAATTGCCCTTGGCATCAATCAGGTTGTACAGTTTGTAGGATGTGAATAGAAGTAGGAAACAATTTCAAAAGCATCGCTCCATCTCATCAACAAGGCCCATCGAATCGGCCTTTACCAATCATCCATTGGACAAGTCTTGTGAATATTAAATAAGGAACCAGTATCATAGCACCCTAGAGATAATATCTATCTCACCGTACAAACTTCATAATAATATAATCTCTAATTTCACATGGTCATTCTATTGGTAACTCCCACGAATCAGAACAGGTCATAACTGATATTAAGTTACAGGTGGTAACACCCTTGCTCTTGGTGGTATGCATAGGAGAGTACTTAGTATGAATGCTTAATATAAGAGGCATGATAATGTTCTTATGTAGAACTTAGTAATAAAATATATATATATAATTATAAAGGATAATATAATCATTATAATTACTAATATATAATATAATACCATATGAGAATAAATTAATTATATATATATATATAGAAGTAAAATTGAGGTTATCAATCAGATTAAATTATCAATTCGATATAAGGGAAAGATTATGATCGGGTTCATGTTATGAAGCTTTGTCTCCTAATCAAGGTAGTTTAAGAGTGTTGTAAAGGATTAATTATGGTTAAAACAGTCCTAAACTAATAGGGGACATTACACATGTGATATTGGAAATCTGTGTATAGCATTCTGAAGATTTAAGCCCAGTGAATGATACTATTTTGATTTATGAAATGAAATATCATAGAGGTTGCTGTCTGCAAAAGAATTCCGTATTGGTTTGGCTATCATTTAGCATTGGCATCTTTCATCTGCTACAATGCTATAAGTTAGGGTTGACACTCAACCTTTTAAGAGAACATTTTTATCATTTTGAAAGAGAGTTTTGAAGTTGGTTCTTCTATGGTAGTCCCCAACTTTGTAGGTGCAGGGATTTTCTAGGGCTATAACCATGCTATGTCCAACTACAAAAAGAGGTGAAGTTTTGAAACATTCTAAGGACAAATAGTACTAGGTTTTATGCATTTTCTAGGGCTATAACCATGCTATGTCCAACTACAAAAAGAGGTGAAGTTTTGAAACATTCTAAGGACAAATAGTACTAGGTTTTATGCAAAGAATGTCTTCATAATTGTTTCTCTAACATCAGGGTAATGTTCACCTCCTATTAAGGTTCTCTATTGTCACAGTTGCTGACATGAATGTATTGAGCATTTGATAATGTGACAGCATTTAAAATATTACACGCATTCTAATAATCATAATGTGATGGTATATGCATAGATCAGCCTTTTGATGCTTCCATTCATTATTTTCCTTTCTGTTGTCTGTGACTCTGTGACTCTGTAACCCAATTGACTAGGCACCGGTCTTGGATACATTTGACCAATTTCACATCTCCAAAGCAAACAAAATTGTACTCAGTAGTAATAAACCATGAAATGAAATATCATAGAGGTTGCTGTCTGCAAAAGAATTCCATATTGGTTTGGTATATGAAAAACCATAGAGGTTGCTGTCTGCAAATATCATAGAGGTTACTGTCTGCAAATATCATAGAGGTTGCTGTCTGCAAAAGAATTCCGTATTGGTTCGGGACACAGCCCCCAACAGGGTCAAGGGGCAGCCATTTTTTCACCATTTTTTGTTTAGGGTCGGAGTTTCTAACAGGGGCCCATGAAAGACTCCTAGGCATGCAAGAGACATCCAACCATCCCCGACGTCTCGGTGGTGTCCTGACAGGGATCCCAGAAACGTCCCCATCTCAATAACACGTCCCCATGGTTTAATGAAAATAAGGAATCATTTTTAAAAAGGTTTGGAGGAATCTTGGAACTTGGTTAAAACCAATAAAATTATACAAAATGGCATGTGCCATGAAGATCTATGGTTTCAAACACTTTAATTTGGGCTTGTGGTGGGAACTCTACTCCTCAACCACAGTCTGTGTCACAATTGGGACCCAACGAGGTGGGCTGTCCTCCTGACCCCATCGGGTGCTGCTGCCCCTAGACCACTCTCATTTTTATTTAATCTCTAAGTTACCGGTTCGGGTTCGGGTACCGGTTCGGGTTCGAAGAACCCGGTACGCCGGTACGGCAAAATTTTGAAAAGGGGTTTGGGTTCGTTTGGGTTCGTTAGTACAAAAACATGTAAATTATATATATATGCAACCTATAAGCATGAATTAAGATTAGCATGTCACATAGCATCATATAAACAACAAAACCAACATAAACTTGTAATCGTAGCATCATGATCATACCATAACAGCATCATATACATCAAGTCTAATATCAAAATGATAAAATATTCAAGTATCATTGTTTCAACTTTCAACAATTTAAAGTTTGATCATTAAATGGATTCAAACTAAGAACATCCAAGTTTAATTTTTCAAACTGAGGACCTGGATTTTGCCGGCAACACCCCCAACGGGGTCAAGGGGCAACGCCCCTTGCGGGGGTCTGGGGGCAGCGCCCCCAACGGGGTCAAGGGGCAGCGCCCCTTGCGGGGGTCTGGGGGCAGCGCCCCCAGCGGGGTCAAGGGGCAGAGCCCCTTGCGGGGTCGAGGGGCAGCGCCCCTTGCAGGGTCCCGGGGCAGCGCCCAGGGCGCGCTCCCTGTCGCGGTACAGGGCGGGGTCGAGGGGCAGCGCCCCCGCCGCCAACACCAAATCACAACCTTCAAACCCACACGGAACTCCATGGCGTGCATCAGTTTTCTGTTTTTTTAAAACGTCTAATTTTCTGCTTATTAAGGTTATAACTTTCACTTTTTACAAGGCGGAATTGAAAAAAAAATTAAATTTGCATTGTTTTTTGACTTTACAGGCCGCCCAGCCACCCAGGTTCGACTGGGTCTGCCCGGGTTCAACTGGGTTCGACCCCGGGTTCGATTGGGTTCGACCAGGGTCGAACCCACTCTGGGTTTTTCGAACCCTGGTCGAACCCAGGTCGAACCGGACCCGTACCACGGACCCGGTCGAACCCGGACCCGTACCAGGGGGGCCCAGAGGCGAACCCGGTAACTTAGTTTAATCTCTATCCTATTAGAATGCCTTCATATTTATAAAACAGCAAGTTTTTCTTTCTTTTCTTTTTTGAGATATTCTATGTATTTTAAAATATCCAATTTTTTTCTGATTACATCCCCAATTTATTGAAAAAAAATTATACATTTATTTGCCATTTTTTTCCCCAAAAGTTTTTTTCTGCTATGCTAAACACAATTAGGTCTACTTCAACTGATATACAAGAAAATAGCTTTTCAAAACAAACACCCCTTGCAATTTTGATGTTTCTAAACTCCCTTTACAACAACAACCGCGTTACAAGATTTCAAACTCCTTTTAAAAAGGAAAAAAGAAATCCATTTACAATAAATAAATATTATCCCAACTTACATGGTTTTCCCAATAAATTAAAAAGAAATCTTATCAAAGGATATAAACCTTCTAATCAAAAAAGTAAACACTGAGGAATGAAAATACGAGTCACAGAAGAGCCATAATTTTTTAATTGGTGGTTTATTTTTCATTAGGCAGAGACAATCTTCACACTTGGCTCTTTCTATAACATTCCTTGCAAGACATGCAAAAACCATACAACATACAATGCCATGGTAGACACTGGCATTCAGTCAATAATAATCCCACCTAGATGGTTTGCCTATTGGAATCTACGCATCAATCCTATGGCATTGTATTTATTAATTTGTTTTTTTTTCTTCCAAATTGCATCAGATTTTTGAGTGGGTTTTACACAATTCTTATTTCAAATTTCCACACTCCTATTCAACTTCTTCTGTGCTACACAGCCCGGCAACAAACTAATTTTTTCTTTAACAAACTAGAGTCTTTTTCTTCAAACAGTCTGCAATACTGTTAATTATTTTTCCTTTACTCTACACCAACTTCAAGTATAGATAAGGGCAACTGAAAACAAACTTCCTTCATTACCTCACTTACATTAATCCAAAAAATCACGTTCACATTTTTCAAACAGTATGTAATGTCCCCAACTCCGCAATCTAAAGAAAACATATAAACAATGAATTTCAACAATTGATTTTTGGGTACGAATAATTTATCTAGAGTGTAATTAGCCAAATTCACTTAAGATCACTTGATATCAATAAGTCAATTCCCATATTTAGTTCCTAATGAGATCGAGAGGACTAACTACCATAGGATGCCCGTAGCGCTTATCAGGCCCAAGGGCGGTACACTCCCCCTTGGCCCAACTGCCAGTAGACCTTTAGTCATTTGCAGTGGGTGGCCTACCTGACAGAGGCCTAGTTCCTGCTATCCCTGTTGCTTAATTTCTCATCTATCTCACTGGGTTTGGATATGCAATTGCCTTATTCATTATTTTGGTAATATTTCTACTAGTCCTTAATCTGGACAATGCCATTTATTCTAAATTTCTTGTAGTTGTAATTGATTAGCTAATTGCATATATAGAGGTTCATTCATACACTTTGTATACCCTTATGGTTTATATATATATATATATATATTGGTATTAATGTAATCATATTAATTTCCATTGTATTGTCCTCAATTTATATATAATTATATTTTAACTACATCTATATATGCAAACGTTTGATTTAACATCTATATGTTATGTATCCATGCATTTATTTAATATCTAACTATATACATTTCTACGCATAAGTTTCCTTTGATTTACGAAATCCTACTACAGAATGAACAACAGTGGGTAAGTGTTCTTACCTGCGTCCTTTGCTGCTTTCCCTTGATGCTATCCCTTCGTACTCTCCCGTGTGTCTTCCTTCCTCTCGGCTTGCACTTTAAATACCGGCGGGGGAAAGTGTTTGAGCGGATGCCTCCAGGGGACGTGGCCGCTGCGGTGAGTGGTGGTGACTGTTGGAGTCACCGCTCCTTGCTCCAGCCGCACTAACTCTTGGCGCTTTAGTTAAAAGTCACCATCGTTTCATCTAATGCGTCTACTTAAGGTAATACGCCCCTTTTATGGTATGCGTTTAATAAAATTTGTTAGTAAATACTTTAGATTGTATGCGATAGAGTTCTAATAATATCGTATGGTGTTAGGGTATTATTCCATAATAATTATAAAGTATTTCTTGGGTGATTTATATTGTCTATTAATATCATATTTTTATGTTTATTTTATAATATATTATATGATAAATATAATGTTATATTATGTATCAATATAATAATTTATATTGTATATCAATATTGCATGGTATGATAAATATAATATTATATTATATTATGTATCAATATATTATGATAAAGCTCATTTAACAGTTAACATTAATAATTAAAAATATGATCAATATATATTAAAAATAAAACAAGGAGTCATCACCAATTAGGTTACAATAATAATGGAGGATGGAAAAAGTTTTATTACAAAATGTGGGATTATGACACAGTATGATATAAATTCCTTCACCAAAGAACAAATCATAGCTCCATGAATCACCACAACTAGCTCTGATACCACAAGAACGAAATGCAGGCCTCCCAAGTTCCATTAAGGAAACACATTTTATTGAACCAAACAAGAAATTACAACCAATGTCCATACACAATTTATCCAATTTCAAATATTCAATGCATGAGGAACCCATCGAAAGCTTACCATTATTGTCTTCCACATTCCTCTTCCATTCTAAGGTTCTTATTTTTCCAGTTTCTTTAATTTCCTAGTTTACAAATGTGAGTGTCTCAAATGAGATGAATGCATCACCTAACTCCTATGTTGCAGGGTTCAGCCCCCCAGGTCCCTGGTACCGGTCCGGTCTGGTCCTAATTCGGATCCGCCACTTGGAAATGAAAATTAAAACTCTAAAAGTGACATTTAAAACATAAATTTAGTTCATTTCTCCTCATTTGTTTTGCAAACATCAAATTTTTCATTGCAGGTCGACCAAATAGGAGTTGAAGGTTGATTTTTTAAGCTTGAGCAAGTGTTGCAGCATCATTTCTACACGTTTCCAAGCTTCTATTGGCTGAAAGAGTTAGGATTTTGTACATTTTTAAAAAAAATTCAACCATTTTTGTTTCATAATTTATTTGTTTAGTTTACCTCTCTTTTTCATTGTTTTGTTTTTGTTTTTAAATGTGTTTATATTATTTCTTGCCATAGGTATTAGAATGTCATCTACCCTTTCCTCCATAGGCACAAATGAACAATGAAAACCTAAGTCACCAGGTTCGGCCGAATTTGAACCTTGAAGTTCGAAATTCGCCGAACTTGAAAAACTATGCAAAAATTCGATTAAATTCGAAAAAAAGTTTAGGGTATAGTGTTTTTTTGGCTTGCGTTTTAGGGTTTCGTCGCTGATTTTATAAATAGGGCGGTCGCAGGAGTTGCAGTCACGCCCACGCGAGTTGCTAACGGAGTCGCCCAGTCTGCCCGGCCGCCACGGGAGTCGCACCAGTCACGCCCACGGGAGTCGCCCGACCGCCACCAATCGGCGACGCCACCACCAGTCCGCAATGCCACCAGTCCGCGACGCCACCACCAGCTACCTGTCCGCGACCTGCACAGGTAGGCCGCCATTTTTTTTAGGTTTATTACTTTTTTTTTTATTTATAATTTTTATAATGTTCATTGTTTATAATGTTTAAAAATTTATAATTTTATATTAATAGTTTGTAATATTATATTATATATTTTTATATTTTTTAAAAAAAAATTAGGTTTAATATTTTTATAAACAATTTAATAATGTTTATTATAAATTTTATTATTATTTATTTAATAATGTTGTTTATTTAATATTTTTTTAGGTTTATTATTTATTTATAATGTTTATAATGTTGTTTATTTAATATTTTTTTAGGTTTATTATTTAATAATGTTGTTTATTTAATATTTTTTTAGGTTAATTAATAGTTTATACTTTATAATGTTTATTTATAAATTTATAATGTTTATTTTTTATATATTTAGATATATTACATATATTTATTAAAAAAATTTAAAAATTACATATGGCGAATTTAATTCGAATTTTATACATTTCGAATTTTTTCCACATTGAACTTCATTCGAATTTCAAAGTTGTCGAACTTCGAATTCGAATTCGAACCTGGTGACTTAGATGAAAACAAAGAATAGATCCAGATTCTCCTCTATGGAAGTATGTTGACATTATACAACCGCTTTTAGGAGATGGGGGATTCAGTTGGAAATGCCAAGGATGTGATGAAGAACGTAATAGCTCACATTATCAAGTGGTAGGCCATTTGTGTGGAATACCAAAAAGACGCATCAAAAAATGGCCTAGAAAAAATGGTGTGCCTATACCACAATAGACGGTGCTGAAATATAATAGGGATCATGAAGAACCAAAAGAAAGAAAAGCCCTTAGATTAGATCAAACCGCTCTAGAAAAACAAAGGGGCAGCCCCCATCTAATCCCAATGTTGTTGTAGAAAACAACCCCTTCTTTTCCACAACTGAGCCTGAAAGTGAAGCATCCATTGCACGCAAAAGATCAAAGGGGCCTTTAGAAACCGCATTTCAAAATGAGAGTCGAGACATTGCTGACCAAGATGTAGCAAGATGCATATATGCAAATGGGTTGGCTTTCAATGTTATTCGCTCCCCATATTGGAAAAAAATGTTAAAAAGTGTTAATGAAGCTCCAAGAGGGTATAAGGACCCAAGTTATGAGAAGGTATGTGGAAGCTTACTAGAAAGAGAGGTGAAGGGGGTTCAAGATACATTGAAGCCCATAAGGGATTCATGGGCTAAGACAGGGTATCAATTGTTTCAAATGGGTGGAAAGATTCTAAAAATCATCCCTTGATCAATGTCATAGTGGTGTCCCCTAAAGGAGCAATGTTTTTGAAAGTTGTGGATTGTGAGGGCCAAGTAAAAGATGGCCAATTTATTGCAAATATTCTCATCTCTGCCATTGAGATAGTGGGACCCCACAATGTTGTTCAAGTCATAACGGACAATGCAAAAAATTGTAGAGTTGTTGGTTTGTTGGTTGAAGAACACTATCATCACATCTTTTGGACACCTTGTGCAGTCCATTTCTTTAATCTTATGCTACAAAAGATTGGGAATAAAATTGATTGGATCAAACAAGTGTATGCAAAGGCTAAGGACATCTAGATGTTCATCACAAACCACCACATGTCTCAAGGGATTTTTAGATCTTTTTCAAGTTTGGAGCTATTGAAGGTAAGTGAAATAATAATTTAATTTTAAATTTTCTGATTTTTTTAATGACAATGTGTATTCTTCTTTAAAGTTTGGCTTTATTTTTTAATCATATTGGCAATAATTTGCGTTATAGGTTACTGAGACCCATTTTGCATCAAACAATCATCTTGAGATGACTTGTCAAAGTTAAAGTGGCACTTTGCAATATGGTGATCAGCCAAAATTCGGCTATATGGAAACAAAGCAGCACTGAGAGGGCAGCAAGAATTAGGGTCAGGATGTTGGATGAGTCATGGTGGGATCTTGTGACATATCTCCTTAGTTTCACTGAGCCCATTATGAGCATGATTCACTACAATGACATGGATAAGCCTTGCATTGGAGAGATTTATGATGGCATTGACTCAATGGTTGAAAAAATGAAGTGCATCAATGCTTGAAAAAATGAAATGCATTATAAATGCAAAAAAGCAAGACCTCAAGTAGAAATTCTTCAAACAAGTGGAAGCAATTGTTGTAGAAAGGTGGAATAAGATGGCCACTCCTTTGCATCTTTTTGCCTATGCCTTGACACCAAAGTACTATAGCAGTCAATTTATTGATCAACCAGAAAGGCTTGCACCATGGAGAGATTTAGAAGTGTCTGATGGGTACAAGGTTGCATTCCTTAGACTACCCTGAAGATGATGTGCAAGATGTGATTACAAATGAGTTCATAGAATTTGCAAACGGAAATGGTCTAAGTGTTGACACTCTTCGTCATAATAGATTCAAGAAGGATGCTCATAGTTAATGGGTACTTCCATGGCACATGCTTCCAAAACCTACAACCCCTAACAGTCAAAGTTTTATCACAAGTAAGTTTAATTAATTAAGATTTATCACAAGTTTTATTTAGATTTTGTCTTCATAGGTTGCTAGTAATTTTTAATTTTAAAAATTTATAGCTTTAATTGTTTACTTTGTCTACATAGATTGCTCGTTCATCTACATCAAAAATAAATTGGAGCACATACTCTTTCACCCACTCAGTAAAGCGCAGCAGATTGCAATCAAAAAGAGCAAAGAATTTAGATATGTGCATTCCAACCTACGTCTTCTTTCACACAAGCAACATGACTACAAGCAAGGGGAGATGGAGATATGGGATATAGAGCCAGAGCATACTGATTTGGATGCAACCGCTTCTTAGCTTGTTGCATTTGATGACTCGAATGGCGAGCAAACTTATAGTGCAAGTGGTATTGACATTGGTTCATCTAATGTCAATGTCAATGATAAGGAGGACGAGGAGGATGAGAATGATGATGTTGATGAGTTAGAGAATCCATTTGATGATTAAATTTTAAATATTAAAACTAAAGTTCCAATTGTTAAGACAATGATGCTTGAACTCAATATTATTATTTTGTCATTTTGATATTGAACTTGATGTATATGATGCTATGATGGTATGATCATGATGCTATACTTACAAGTTTATGTTGGTTTTGTTGTTTATATGATGCTATATGACATTGTAATCTTAATTCATGCTTCTAGGTTGCATATATATATATATATATATATTTTACATTATTTTTGTACTAACGAACCCAAACCCCTTTTCAAAATTTTGCCGTACCAGCATACTGGGTTCTTGAACCCGAACAGGGAACTTAGCCTAGCTCTAATAAACACTTCTAATGTCTAAAACCGAAACTGGTCATACTTTGGATCAAATATCCAACATGAGCTACTACTACTTTGGCTCTATCTTTGTCAAAAACCAAGCCAATGTGTCTGCCAAGTTGGATGTGCTAGTTTATAATAAGGTTTTTAACATTAAATTATTTTCAAGTTTATTTTCTCTTCTCCAGACAATTACAAATCTCTTAAGTCATCCTTTGCAAACCATTATCACAATGAATGTCTTGCACATGAAACAAAAAGGATGACATAAATGATGTTCAAGGAGAACAATGATGGGAATGTCAAATAGTTGGAATTTTGAAACTGGGATGAATATAGAATTGGATATGCAGCAATGACAATGATGAATATGGATGGCAGCAAATGACAACAGTAGGATAGTGAAAGATTTATCTCCCATACAAATGGGGGTAAATATAGCGAACAGTGCAATGTGAAAACTAGAAAGAATGACACAAGAACCTTAATGCAAGAAAAGGTAGAAACATAATGTATTGGATGCATACTATGAAATTGAAGAATTAATTAAATCAAAAATAAAAGGTGTGAAAAACATGTGCCTTGAAACTAGTTGCAGGAAAATGCGACTAATGCAATGCTTACAAGGTGATGCAAAACAAAATAAAAGGGTTAGATGGTGTCTATTGGGGTTTTAGCTTTCTGGAAGAAAGAATGTCAAAGCAAGTACAGTCTACTTTACAATGCAAACACAAATGTTGGATATATTTACTCTATTTACAATGCCCCGGATACTTCAAATGATGCTTCTGTTAGGGATCTCACAAATACTGAGAGGGGGGGGGGGGGGGGGGGGGGTGAATCAATATCTGACCGGTAATTAGAATTTCTAAACTTAAAACATGCAGAACATAATATAACAATGTACCGGTATGCAAGAAATAATGCAATAAACAGAATCAAGAACATCCACATGAAAGGTACACCATATCACAAGATTTTAACGAGGAAACCCGGTGTGGGAAAAACCTCGGTGGGATTTGTGACCCACAATATTCACTCACTGGCCAATAAGAGAATATCACTTACAATAGGGGCCTGCACATGCAGGAAGGCCAACTGCCTAGAGCTCACTGCTCAATGGGAAGTCTCACTGACTTACAATAAGGATTATACAAATCCAATATCTTGTACTGCTTTACAATAGCATCTTCAATGCCAGATTCAGTACCGGTTCCTGCTTTGTTCTTTACATATATCTCTTGACCTATATTTCGCACAATATGTCTACCTAATATTTTCCTATCTGCTTCTACATCTCTTGATGAAATGTCTACAATGATCTCTTTTATATATGAGTCATTTTACAATTTGCCAAATCGGCTTACACATTTTTACAATAATAAACAAAATATAATATAACAAAATCCTGTCGGCCTCTGTGCCGGTATACTTCCTTTCTTCTGTGCCGGTGCCGGTGTCCTGAGTGCCAGTGTAGAGTGTGATCTGTTGATGCCGGTATAATGCCTTTGCCGGTGCCATAGGATTGCAAGGTTGCCATCAATGACAAAACCTTCAATCACATACAATGTCTCATTGGAGTGTGCATATGCCAACAATAAAATCAAAAATAAAAGGTGTGAAAAACATGTGCCTTGAAACTAGTTGCAGGAAAATGCGACTAATGCAATGCTTACAAGGTGATGCAAAACAAAATAAAAGGGTTAGATGGTGTCTATTGGGGTTTTAGCTTTCTGGAAGAAAGAATGTCAAAGCAAGTACAGTCTACTTTACAATGCAGACACAGATGTTGGATATATTTACTCTATTTACAATGCCCCGGATACTTCAAATGATGCTTCCTCATCCAGGTCGGAGACTTAGCAACCAAAGCATATACATCATACAAAAATATAACATGAAAAGAGATCTCAAGTGTTCAATGGCCCATAAATTTGCCGTTGGAGGAAATAAAACACCATTTGCCAAGCAGCTCACTTTTTTGGCAAGACTGAACTTGTAATTGATATCCTTCCCTTTACCAAACTATCCTATAGTATAGGGGCCGCTTATTCCATAAATAAATTGAACAGATTTGATCCAGCTACAAAATCATTGGAAAAGTGGATGTTTGGTGGAATAAAATTGGCAGGAAAAGGGCTCCTTGAATGGGTATCAATAGAGTCTTGAAGGTGAAGAATGATGCACTTAGCAAGATTTAAATCAATTCTAAAAGTTAAAAAGGTCCAACAAACCAACCTTTTAACATTTATGAAGAGACAACCCTCAAAGTTGTCTTTCAAAATGCAACTTCACAGACAAGACCTGTTTGAAGAGACTAGTGAAAAGCCCTTCCACAAAAAATGAGTTGTACAACTTAGTAAGTACAAGGTTGAGCTCTCTGAACATTTTAACAAAATGTAGTGGATGAAGTACCCTGATGTGCATTGGCAAAAGAAGTACCAGCCTAATAGGAAATCAGGTTCTTCCTTCAAACATTGATTTTTCAGGTACTTAATGCTCCACCCAGGAGTGGGAATCAAGACAACACTGCATAAAGTTAGCTTTATCAATTATTTGTGCAAACTAGAAGCTATCAATGAAATGGTTGATCATGTTGTTTGGAGCTATAAATCTGCCAAGATTCTTTTCACAAGCTTACAAGCTGAATTTCATTATTTATGCACTGCTTCCCATTCTTGGAGAGAAACTCTCTTTGAGACATTTGGAGGATCAAGGGCAAATACAAATTATTATTGCACTCAATCTAGTTCACTGTTGTTGGTTTCCTGTAAAAACCCAGGTGTAAGACAACCTTTCATGATGATCCATTGCCCATCAGTTAACAGCTTAGAGGAATTGATACTTCTCAAAGTGGATTTAGCTTTGATGGTATACTTAATTTCAAGTGTTTCAATTAAAACATCAAATCATTCCCTTTGGGGCATTGATATGTATGCCTCTTGATCAATATAGGAAAACTGAATGGCCATGCAATAGCCACCAATGTTCTCAAAAGACAATTAATGTCTTGCCGAATTTTTTCAAAATAATCTATGGAGAAAAGCAGCCTGTGTGTACTATCATGTCGAAGCAACCTTCTAATTACAAGCATGCAATACTTGCGTTGAAGAATAGAAACTGACAATGTAAACTTATTGGCCAACAGCATATCATTTACTTACTCTATTAAGCCACGAGTATATATATATAATATTCTGCATAAAAAAAGAAAAACAAATCAACAATACTTCAACTTCATACTTTGTAGAGCAATCTCTTTTGTTGCTTCACACACTTCTGCACTTTCCATTAGTCCATCGTCCAAATTTTCGGAAGCTGCATATGGTCCTGAAAAATTTGAAGTTGAATCATTGCAAAGCACCTCCCTCTTACTATGTTTTGTAGTTTCTGCGAAGGGAAAAAAAATATGAAACAGCATTATGAAAAATAAAAGAGAACTCCTTGTTGCTGCTTGGTATCTGAAATGTCAAGAATCAAGATAGGTAAATGCTGTTTACTTTGCCATCATGACCAATTTCGTGAAGTTATAATGCATGCAAATCTAGATTTCTTGTAGTTAAAAAATGGAAATCTTTTATTTATTTCACTTGCCTATTTTATAGTATTTTTCCAAGAGTAGTATCAAAAAAATGCCTTAGCAAGTTAGCTGGATGATCAGTAACTTTCCTTTAAAATATAGGTTTACAGTACTAAAAAATACCCCTTACATGAAATATATAATATAGAAAATTTCAACTTTTTCTCTCTATTTCCAGAATACTGAGTAAAATAACTGTGGATCTTCAAAATGAAAACTGTAGTAGATCCTTTACCTTAAAGGCAAAGAAAACAGAATGCAACCTAGATAAGCAGTGGCAAGTCACATTTCTATATACTTATCTAGTGCTTTTGCAGTTTCGCTTGACCAAAAATACTCTTAGTTTTTTTGTAAGCTTTAACAGATGAAAAACCTTCCTTACAGGTCAGATTTTTGTAATCAACAAAGATCAAACAATAATCAAACAAATATGCAAACCATCACAAGAAATATAAAATATGAATATTTTTACCGTCAATCTTCTCATAAGCATCAAATCCCAAACTTGATGCTGCCTGCCAACAGAACTGAAGAATGAGTTTAACATACAGAATGCAGATCTTACTGTTGCAAAAGCAGCATGCTTGCATTTGATATGAATCTAACCCAGTTTGCTACAAATGGAAATAAAGTGTATTAACCATACATTTGGAGTAACATCCTTCGGCAGTGGCAAAGCACCATTATCTCTCCTACAAAAAAAAGAAAAAAAAATTAGTGAGAATAAATCAGAAATGAAATTCTCACCTTAGAAAGGTACTATTGATTCATTTTGCCCAATTGCCAAATCCTATGTGTATCTATTACTCATAATTTCATAACCTTTTTGGTGTTTAAGAAGCCTTTGAGTCAAGTCATCAATGCATTCAATGAAAAGAAAAGAAATTATCTAGGCATTACACTTTTGTTACATGTAATGTATTTCTTGCAGAAATTTTCTCAATCAAAAATAATGCAGGACTCAAATATTTCATGTCTACAAATTAGGTTATTGATTACATTTTCAGGATTGGATAACATCTAAGGTTGCACTTTGGGAAGAATGCACCTATGTAAGATGGATTTTATTCCCCCTGGTCTGCTGTCTTTTTCTTCTTCTTACAAACTACAGATCGAGATCAATGATCCAAGTGTAATAAAACCACCAAGATCATTCTCATGACCCATAGTAAAGCCAATTAATATTTCAAGGTCTGCAGTACTTCTGCACACTCTTCTGAGGTTTGCAAGATCAACAATCAAGCTACATCAGTCACAACAAACACTCTTCTAGTAGCATAAGACAACCTCAGTGAATTGGATATGGCACCATCCAAGCATACACCATAACTTATGCAATCATCACCATCATCTTTGTCAAGTTCCTAACACCTATAGACCAAAGTGTTAAAGTCCACTCACAACGTGTAGCACTGCCAAACGCTGAAGGTATTGCGGCCTTTGCCCTTGAAATGGCAGAACCTGCCATGTGACTCAAGAAGAAGCATCCCCTAGGATGCAGAGCAATGCCTCATGAGCCAGTCCAGTCATTACATCTAATCGAATTCAATTATTCAAATCAACAGTTACATGGAAGCACAGCCATTTCAACTTCCATAATATTTCTTTTGACTTTGTGGCCTTGTAACATAATGTATAGTTATACATCTGTATCATAAGATTTCATAGCATAGATGTAGATAGTGGAAGATAGACAATTATTATATCACTCAAGAGTATGCCATGTACAGAACACACAAGTTAATAAACCTTTTCATTCTAGTTCCTAATAATTCTCTTATGCATTTGTCTTTGGCTGTAAACTTTATTTTTTTGTTAATATTGCTCCTGCACATATAACACATCTTGATTCTCACATATTAGAGTGTTGTTTTCTAGATATCTCCTAAATCCTTAATCAAGCATATTACAATGCTTCATCTCGGTGGTGTACATTCCACCAAACATTGTCTAAAGCATTTAAAGCTCAGCATCAAACCAAAAGACCACTTAGACTATCTTTCATGTCATGACTGCTAAGAAAGTAATGGCAAAAGGACATGAATTGCAATATGCAATCCAAGCAATGATTGATAACAAAATGTTAAAAAACTTTTCAACAATAGAAGGCGTTCCTGTTCAACAAATTTGCAGAAATCATTGAATGAATCAAATAATTCTATCAGTTCAATACTCAGGTACACCATTTGAAGGTCAAGCCCCCCACCAATTTCAAGTCAATTTACACATTCTTGTGCTCAAGGATAAAAGCAATGCTAATACGAAAAATAACTAGATGGATCAATAAGAAATATCAATCTCTATGACTCAATTATCTAATAATAGATATATCAAGATTGCAATTTTAAAAGTATTTTAACCAGTCAAGAAGTGGTCACGAGTCCATATCTTGGGGAAAGGCATTGCACAGAAGAAGAAACTGAAATGACATGGGAAGCATTCCTAGAAGCTTTCAAATATGAATGCTATACTAATGATGTATATGATGATTGCTGTATTCAATGGCCATAACTACATCAAGGGCATGAACTGTCAGTCCAAGAGTACATCAGTGCCTTCTGTGAGCTCAATCCAAATCTTAGGTTTTTCGAGCCTAAACATCATAAAGTTCTCAAGTATCATGGTAACCTACAACCATTTGTGATGTCACCATCCAAACACTAAAATCTCTAAAACCAAACAACTGAAAGGAAGCTCCTTTATAAATGATAAGTCATTACAAGTCACGGACATCTAAAAGACAATAAGACAAAAATCTTATTTATAATAAAAGACAAAGGTTAATAAAAGACAAAGGTTATTAGGAAGTCAGTGAAATAAAAGAAATTAAATATAATTGTCATACATCTATTACACATACAGAAAGCGGTGATTAAAGAAAAGAAAAGAAACAATAATTAATCACAAGGAGCTTAGAAGTGATTTCTTTTAAATGGGTAGCGATTCATTAAGACAGAGAAACGTAGTTAATAATAATCACGGTGACTTCATATTGACCGATAATCCAAAAAATGCAATGTTGACTAAAGTCATAATCCAAGGGGATGTGATTTGTTTGAGGAGAAGTAAGGTTTCTAATTAAGAGGTGTGATTACTAATGGAAAAAGTAATTTGTTTTCAAAAAGAGACTTCTTTGGAGAAGACTCTTCATAAAGAGACGTGCCTTCTTGGTGAAATGCAGATATAAGTAGAGGTTGTAAATAATAGCTGAGGGGGACATCTTTCATCTTTCTTATTCATTCTCTACAGATTCGATCAGCCTGAGCCAACACTTTGGCTTTAGGGAGGAAATATGATTCAATACACGGAAGATTGTTTGGTATATAACTCTTATTCATAATTGGTTCATGGAGGGGAGTTCATGGGCGGCACTTGAAGTAGTAGAAGAGATGGGAGACGAGAAAATGCAGTGATCTTTAGGAGGACACATAATAATTAATATACTTGACGGCCAGACATTAACGGCGCCCTCTGCTCATAGTGAAGCTGCGATGGGAACAGACGAAAGTATATTGGAAGTAAAATACGTGGAGCTTTGATACCAAGCAAGGAGGAATTAGAGGAATATCGTGGATATGAATTATCTCTATTCCTTATCCAGATGGGATCATTCCTAGGGGGAAAATGCCTAAGGCATACTATCAAGAGCCCAAGGGAATCGATTACTATGAAGACAAGTTTGATAGGTAAAGACAATCGATGAATGAGGAATCGGAAATAGGTACTCCTAAGTGCCAGCGGAAATGGTAGAACAAAGCCAAGCAATCGATGATAATGGATATTGATCATGGTCAACAGTTAATAGGTACGGGTATGATATGAAGTTCAGTCGACCGACTAAGACGTTGATAAGCAATTGCAAGCATCGATAAATATAAGTTGGAGACAATAATTAAGATGATGGCAATCAATGTTATGACTGAGCAGCAATTACTTGGACTATGTCGATTGGATGTCGGGAATCAACAGCTACAGCAATCATGTACAAAATTATTAGCGAGGAAAGCAATAGAGTGCGTATATTTTAATAGACAGAAATATATACACTCTGGACCACTAACCAGATGATAGATTGCAGACTTGATGAAAAAAGGTTTATAAAGAAAGTATAACAGATTTAAGACGAAAGTATCGTTGCAGATTTATACTAGTTTTTTAGAGTAACTTAAAGAGGAAAGTTGGGAGCATTAAAGATAAGTTCTACCTTCTCAAGCTATTCTTAGAATCTTAAGTTAATAACTTAATTGTAATAAAAATATCTTTAGCTTTAATAAATTTACATCTATTAATGGATTACAATTGTCACTTTAAGTTTGATTTGTTATCTCAGGACTGAATTATTGTAGATCCCAAACTGGGGACATTACTATTAGAATATTTAATTATATTTTAGTCACCTATATTTAGTTCCTTGTTTAATGGTCACTTAGCTTTTTAGTTAATTAGCTTTTAAGCTTTATTTAGCATTTAGCTTTTTCTTTTTAGTTAATTAGCTTTTAAGCTTAATTTAGCGTTTAGCTCTTTAATCTTTTACTTTAACCTTATGTTCTAATTATAGAACATCGTCTTGTAACCTCTATATATATGTGTGTATATCTTTCAATGTAATCATCCGATTATTGAATCATTCATTCAATTTATTTTTCATGGTATCAAAGTGGGTCAATGGGATTCTTTAAAGTTTGGCAAATTTTTTAATAAAAATTCATGGCCTTCTTTCAGGAATATTTTCCAGATTTTTTTAATTGTTTTTTTTATAAAAAAATGATTTTGCTTTTTTTAAGGCTTTTTGAGGGTTTCAAGTTTGTGGGCGAATTCCTTTGTGTTGGGCAGCAGTTCATGTTTTTTTTAGGGTTCTGGAGGTTTTCGGGCCTGCAACCTGGAGGTTTTTTTTGAAGATTGAAAATATTCGTAAGGTTTCTGCAATTTTCGACTAGGGTTTTGACCCTTCAGTTCAAGTCGAAATTTTTTTCTAGTTGCAAATTCTTGGTGGGTTTTTCGAGACCTCAACTGGGTCGTCATCGCATTTTTTTGGGTGCATTGTTTTTTGTGCCTCGATTTTTGAGCCGTCGGATCTGCATTCTGATTTCAGATTCTTAGTGGGTTTTTCGAGAGCTTTTCAGGGTTGGTCTCAAATTTTTCTGGGTGCCTCATTTTCCATGCCAACGAATTTACCTTGGAATTTAAAAACAGTCCGCAATTTCTGCTAATTCTATGGACGTCGAGAATTTTGGTGCTTTTTGGGCACCATTTATGTTGTTTTAAGTTTGCAGAAATTTTTTTATTTTGGGTTTCTTCCAAACTTTGAAATTCACGCCTTGGAATTCGTGCCAGATAAGGAAGAAACAAATATGTAAGGTGACGTGAGGTACAACTTCACCACCGAATGAACATCTTCCTAAGACACCACCAAAATAGCATAAAACAAATAAATGGTGTCATAAGCATAAGACAACCATCCCACTCAAACACAAAGTGCAATGCTCAAAAATTGTTGTTTACATGGGTGAAAAATAGAGGATTCTCAAGTCAACCCTCTAATTGAATCATTAATTGTACTCCAAATGTTGTAATCAGCACTGCACGAGTTGAAAGATTAGCACATTGGTTCAAGGGCAATGTAAGATTTTCTGATCAATGGCAGATGCATGAGGAACTTCCTCTCCAAGATCATGAATCTATCTCCACCCAATGCCATATACACATTTTTGGTGTCATGAGACAATATGGATAGATTGGGTATGGCACCATCCAAAAGCTTAATCACTCATCATCACTGGCTTTCTTGGGGATCCAAACACCTACAAATCAAACTGCTGAAGTCCACTCACAACAAGAACAAACAGAATAGTGGAATTTTACTTGTGTGGTAATGATTGAAAAATAAATTGAATGAATGATTCAATAATCGGATAATTACATTGAACAATATACACACGTATATATAGAGGTTACAAGACGATATTCTATAATTAGAACATAACGTTTAAGTAAAAGACTAAAGAGCTAAACGCTAAATTAAGAGTGAAAGCTAAATTAAGCTTAAAAGCTAATTACATAAAAAAAGTAAATGACCATTAACCAAGGAACTAAAAATAGGTGACTGATATAGAATTAAATATTCTAATACACTCCCTTAATGGTCATGCTATCTATCACACCAAGCTGCCCTCTAAATTTGAGAAACTTTGTCGGGCTCAAGGACTTGGTGAGGATATCTGCAGTCTGATCTTCTGTAGGAATGTACTGCAGTATCACTGATCCATCTTCAACATGCTGGCGAATGAAATGACAATGAAGCTCCACATGCTTTGTCCGCTCATGGAAGACTGGATTTTTGGCTAATTTTAGAACCCATTGATTATCACAAAACAAGGGACTAGGTCTTGGTTGAGACATTTGCATGTCTGCAAGCATCCTACATAGCCAAATTGCCTCACATGTTGCCTTAACAGTTCCCCGATACTCTGCTTCGATCGAGGAAAGAGATATTGCCTATTGCTTCTTGCTGGTCCATGTGACTGCACCTGTACCCAAGCTGAAAACATACCCAGAGGTTGACTTTCTGTCATCAACACAACCTGTCCAATCTGAGTCTGTGAAACCAACCAGCCTAGGATCTTTGCTTCTGCTGTACAGAATGTCAAAATCAGGAGTACCCTTCACATATCTAAGCACACGCTTCGCTGCAACCCGATGTTCAACTTTTGAGGCTGACATGAAGCGAGAAATATAGCTCACAGCATAACTGATGTCAGGTCTAGTGGCGGCGAGATAGATGAGGCTGCCCACTAGTTGCCTGAATGAAGACTCATCCACTACAGGCCCACCACTTAGGCCGGAGAGTAGATATACCAACATCTGTTGCAGGATGAAGGTTACCTGGAATATTTGGAGCAAGCTCCTCCAGATATGGATCTAGAAGATCCTGAGGAAAGTCAGGGGGTGCAACGTCATGCCTGGGAGACCCCACAACTTTGGAGTCAACTGAATCCCTTCCATCAGGTGGAGCTAAGGGAAGACGAACACCCATACTTGCAACCTTTGGAGGGTGATCCTCAGTGCTCAAATCAGGAGAGGCAGGCTGAAAAGACCCTCTTTCTTCATCAGATACTACATCTCGACTAAATATGAGGTGATTAGTGTCTATATCAATCAGTCGATATGCCTTGTGGTTGTCACTATAGCCGGTGAACATCAATTTCTAACTCTTTGGATCCAATTCGGTGCACTTGGCATCTGGAATCCAAACATAAGCTGTAGAGCCAAAAACTTTCAAATGACTGATTTTGGGCTTCCTCTAGAGTCATCTTCTTAACGGCCTTTGTGGGAAACCGGTTCAGAAGGTAGACCGCAGTGAAGACCGCTTCTGCTTAAAAGTGTTTTGGAACATTTCTATGCTCCAACATAGACCAAGCCATCTCAGTGATTGTACTGTTCCAGCACTCAACAACACCGTTCTGTTGTGGGTTGTAAGGTGCAGTAAGTTGATGCTTAATGCCATGTGATGCACAAAAGTTGGTGAACTTTGTAGAACAAAATTCCCCTCCATTGTCGGACCGAAGAGTGACTATCTGACAGCTAGACTCCTTTTCCACTAAGGCCTTAAACGTCTGAAACATGGTGAACACCTCTGATTTCTGCTTAAGAAAATAAACCCACATGCGTCCGCTGAAATCATCAACAAATAGTACAAAATACCTGCATCCAGTGACTAATGGAGTGTTCATGGGACCATAGATGTTCGCATGAATGAGCTACAAGACCTTGGATGCTCTCCAAGCATCTCCATCGGAAAACGGAGTCCTATGCTGCTTTCCAGCCTGACACGCTCCGAAAACTCCATGATTCTGAGTTTGAATCTCAGGTAATCCTACAACTAGATCCTCTCGAACCAACTGAGAGAGATAGTGGACATTGAGATGCCCATATCGCCGATGCCAAAGAGTGCTGATGGAAGTACTCCTAGCTGCCATGGTGAGCTCCTGAGAACCAGTAGAATCAACAAGTCTATAAAGACCATGATCCTCAATACCAACTGCAACTGTAGTGCGAGTCTCCCTGTCAACAATGTTGCACTTGTGCAACCCGAAGACGACATCCAGCTGTGGTGAATGCTACATAATCTGACTGACTAACAGTAGATTGAGCTTCATACCAGGTACAAAGTATACATTGAGGAATATTAAATCCCTCCCACCAGATGAAATCTGAATGTTGCCCTTACCGACAACAGTATACTCTGCACCTCCACCAAAGATCACTAAATCGGTGAAAGGCATGTACTCTGTAAACCAATCCCGACAATGCGTGAAATGCCGAGAGGCTCCAAAGTCAATGTACCAGGCTAATGATTGAACATCATCAGAGGAGATTTGGGCCATGAACGCATAGAAGGCAAATTCCTTCTAATCAGGAAGCGTGACAAAATTGGCTTTCTTTTTGGACCCTCCCTGTTTGGATTGCTGGGATGCTATCAATTTCCGGCAATCTTTCACCAAATGGCCATATATGACAGTAGGAACACTGTAAGCTTTTCTTTTTGGAAGACTGTTGAGGTTGACCTTGACCTTACTGCTGGAAGGACGGAGCTTTACCCTTGTACTTATGTGAAACTGAGGCTGTGAAAGCCTGTTCAGTGGATGAACTAGAACTGCTTCCAAACTGTTGCTTCCATCGATCTTGCTGTAGCAACTTGTTGCAGAGATCAAGAAACTTCAAATCAACACTAGTAGAGGAGATATTGAGCGTATCAATGAAATGCTCGTAGGATCTGGGAAGGCTTTTCAGCATGATCACTACCATATCCTCTTCCACCATGGTTCGGCCTATAGCTTCCAACTGATCACAGATGTCCTTGATCTTCGTAAGATGTGCCTAGATAGATGACTTCTCATCCATCATGATAGAAAACAGCATATTCTTCAGAAAGAAAGCTCGGCTCTTGTCGGACGTTTCATGAAGATCCTTCAAAAGATCCCAGATCTCTTTTGTTGTTTTACCTGAAGACACCTGTGGGAGTTGATCATCTGTGACGAAGAGTTTGATAAGCATGACAACCTCTCGATTCTTCACATCATGTTTGTTTTGATCATCACCTGTTGTTGTAGGACGAGATTCCTTGCCCAAAACAAGTTGATCAAGGCAACGGTACTCAAAGATGGTAAGCATACGTTGTTTCCAAGTGTTGTGGTTGTGGTCGTTGAACTTCTGACTGTGTTCCAATATGATGTTGGTTAATGATGCCATCACAGAAATCGAGGTTGATTGAGGTCAACTGAGTGAAAGCAAGAGACAGAAGAATCTGATTTTAAAAAAATCAGAATAGAAGCAGCTGCTGAAAAAACTAAAACCCTATAGGATACTTTTGGCATGAATTCCAAGGTGCAAATTTCGAGGTTTGGAAGAAACCCAGAAATTAAAATTTTCTGCAAACTTAAAACAGCATAAACAGTGCCCAGAAGACAAAAAAATTCCCAACGTCCACAAAATTAGCAGAAATTGAGAACCGTTTTTAAATTCCAAGGCAAATTCGCTGGCACAAAATTTGAGGCACGGAAAATGAGGCACCCAAAAAAATTTGAGACCAACGCAAAAAAGCTCTCAAAAAACCCACCAAGAATTTGGAAACAGAATGCAGATCCAATGGCTCAAAAATTGAGGCACGAAAAACTATGCACCCAGAAAAATGTGACGACGATCCAGTTGACGTCTCAAAAAACCCACCAAGAATTTGCAACCAAAATAAAATTTCGACTTGAACTGAAGGGTCAAAACTCTAGTCGAAAATTGCAGAAACCCTAGGAAAATTTTCAATCTGCAAAAAAAACCTCCAAGTTGCAGGCCCAAAAATCTCCAGAACCCTAAAAAAAAACATGAACTGCTGCCCAGCACAAAGAAATTCACCCACAAACCAGAAACCCTCAAAAAGCCTTCAAAAAAGCAAAATCGTTTTTTTTATAAACAAACAATAAAAAAAAATCTGAAAAATATTCCAGAAAGAAGGCCATGAATTTTTATTAAAAAAATCGCCAAACTTTAAAGAATCCCATCGACCAACTCTGATACCATGAAAAATAAATTGAATGAATGATTAAATAATCGGATAATTAAATTGAACAATATACACACGTATATATAGAGGTTACAAGACGATGTTCTATAATTAAGATCAAGTTGTTTAAAGTGAACTACTAAAGAGCTAAACGCTAAATTAAGTGTGAAAGCTAAATTAAGCTTAAAAGCTAATTACATTAAAAAAGTAAATGACCATTAACCAAGGAACTAAAAATAGATGACTAACATAGAATTAAATATTCTAATAATGTTGAGTGCCAACAATATTGCAGCATTTTTCCTGTTATATTCCACAAGTCAAATTCCATAGTTATGCTTGTTTTTGTTCAGCAACTATCAAAAAGTGAAGAGTTGCATGGCAGCACTACCATTTAAACTTCCATAACATTTTGTTACCTTTTAAGCGTAGTAGCATTATCTATACAAATAATTATCAGATATCATTGCAAAGTCATTACACAAACATAACTAGCATAAGATAGACAACCATACATCTCTCTTAAGAGTGTACCCTATAAAAAATGCACAAAGTTAATAAAAAAATTATTCCAATTCTAATCTCTCTCCTATGTGTTCGTCTTTAATTATCAGCTTTGTGACATTGTTAATGTTGTTTTCACACATATAATGCATCTAGATTCTCACAATTTAGAGTAGTGTCCCCTAGATATCTCCTAGGATCCATAGCAACTACATTGACCAAGGTAATGTTGTCCAATGACAATTCATGGCTAGGCTTTTGTCCCAGCTATAAATAGTCATCTTCATCATGTTGTTTAGATAGATTTGGACTCCATACATCTAATGACTTTCTTGGTATATACTTCATGCATAGTAAACTCTCCAGATCTTTCAAGGCTATTGTGAATATAAAATGGTTAAGCTCACCAAATTAACATGCATGAATAATAGTTTTGAATTTTTGTCAAGGCCTAGGCAAGATTTTCAAAATAATTGATGGTTGTAGTTCTCATATCAATGCCTCTATAAACATCCATGATGAACAATCCTCCATAGATAGAAAGAAATTGGTATTGTTAGAACACCAATATAGACCATAATGTCAGCCATGCAAAGAAGACATCCTTTTTGTCAAGAAGAAGAATCCAATGTCTAACGTGACTTGGTAAACCACCCATGGGAAGAAAGATATCTCATGAATCTATTACCATGTGCAAAAATAAATTATTTTGGCTAATTGGCACTGGACACTTCCTTTGGTTGACATAGGCTTAAAAAGGTAGTAGCTGTAAAAAGCCTAACATTTAAGGGTAACGACTTCTCAAAGGTAAAGGGCCAAGCATCATTGATAAGGATAACTAAAAAAGGGCAAAAGAATCTCCTAAGTGATATAAGTGGAAAGTTGAGATCATTACTTGGCATCAAACATCAAATGGAGTCTCGAAGTCACCACTAACCTACACAACAAAGTATCAATACTAGAGCCAATGTTAAAGTTAGAAAGCTAAAGCTAAGAAAAAGGTCTCCAAAATGTAAAACAACTAAAGACAATCGTCTTAACTTCTATGAGAATTTCCCTATACTCCTCTCTAAAATTCATAATAGAGAGAGGGAGATAGATTCAAGAATCATGGATGGTTCAACCATCTATCCTTGAATCCATAACTATATTTTCATTTATCAGACTATTTCCCTGAATGCATATACAAAACTCAATTTGTAATACCAATTGACTTACAATTCAATTTTCTATCCCATTTCATAGCTAAATGATGGTGTTTACAATTAGAAATTTTTTATTTCATTCCAAATTCCATTTTATAAGTCTATACACTCTTTTCCGAGTGGAGAAAGCCCCATTTTGGCCAAGGACACGTCCCCAAGTAACATAGGTGTATATATAGAGCAGCCTCAGGGCTTTGAGATAAATGGGAAGGAATCCCATGTTTGTAGGCTTAGGAAAGCCTTCTATGGACTCAAACAGGCACCCAGGTCATGTTATTCGAGAATAGATGAATATTTGCTAAGTATGGGCTTCAACAAAAGTGAAGCAGACTCTATTACATAATTGTTAAAACTTGGAACTGATCTACTAATTTTGGTAGTGTACATAGATGATTTGTTCATAACAAGTGCAGAGCAACTCATTGCAGAGTACATGGAAAAATTATCTACAGAGTTTGAGATGGGCATCGGCCTGAAACATTACTTTTTGGGGTTAAAGGTTTGGCAGAAACCAAGAGAGATTTTCCTTGGGTAGGGTATGTATGCAATTAAGATCCTAAAGCAATTTCAAATGAAGGATTACAAACTTATGGCCAAACCTATGATCACTAATATTTAGTGTGTAGCATCTTCAGATTCAAAGGTGATCAATAGCACATCGTGTAGTTGACAGGTTCTTGATTTATTCGGTCAATACTAGACCAGATAAATATTTTGCTGTGAACACCTTGAGTAAATTCATGGTGGAACTTAGGTGAAAGCACTAGGTAACAGCAACCCCTGTGCTCAAATATTTGAAGAGCACAATGGAACATGATCTGAGATATCTTGGAGAGAGTGAAGTGAATTTGAAGGGGACATAGACTCTAATTGAGCAGGCAGTGCAACAGATAGGAAGAGCACCTCAAGGTGTTGCTTTAGTTTGGGTTCAAAAACAGGTATCCTGGTTCAACAAGAAGCAAACTTCAATGCCACTAAGCATAGAAAAATATATGGCTGCTAGTAGCCATTCAGCTTCACAAGTTACCTGCAGGATTGTTTGATCAGGAGTTGGGTCCCAAGGTGATTTATTGTGATAACCCAAGTTGTGTTAAACGCTCATAGAATCAAATGTTTCATGTCAGGTCCAAGCACATAGATACCAGATATCACTTCATCAAAGGTTCAAAAGGGAGTAGTTAAGCTCCAATGCAAATCCGCAGGTCAGCAAGTAGCTATTATTCTGACCAAGCCCTTAGCAAAAGGGAAGTTTGAGGCTTTCAGAGACAAGCTTTGAATTGGTGCACAATTCCTTCTTGGCTAAGAGGGAGTGATGTTTTTTTAGCTCGAATAACAATTTCCACACAAGTTCAGCATGAACATGCAAAGAAAAGTTCAAGTAGTTCAAGTAGTTCAAGTTTGTCTATCTTGTATTTACCTTAAGCATTTAAAGTGAAAGTCTTTTATTTAGTTAATTAAGTCTAATAAAGTGCAAATAAACACTAATGATTTAGATTTATCTTCCAAGACATCTCCTGCATGAAAATAGATTGCTATTTTGGAAGATTCAGTTTACAGCTAAATTAGTATAAAGATAGAAGCAAGATAGAAGTTGAGTATTTCATTCAGATTGTCTTCTGAAGGACTAAAAGACTATTTTTTCTGAAGGACTGAAAAGCTAGATGTAAGATACAGTTGGTTTCCACACAATAGTTTGTTATAATCGTTGTGGAGGTTTCCTTGTCCGTTTTTTGAAGGAATGAAAAATAAGTTATGGGCTGTTCATTTCCACAATTTGAATTTAAATGATTTCTGTGATTAACTGAATGTTTTATTTAAGAATTAGGCAATTAGTCATCAAGATTTGAATTTTAAAATATCTTGTCATCCTCCTCTTTCCACCATTCTTCTTCTTTGGTGAATCTGGCTAGCTCTATGCATATCACCACCAATTCTCCTTTCTCTTTGCCTGTGATCATCTTCTTGTTTGGAAGGAAAGTTTTCCTCCCCTAGTAGTGTCCTCCTTTGACAATACCATTTATGAGTATTGGTCTTTCTTCTGAAAATCTTGACAACTTAATTTAAAGATTTGAGCGATGACTAAAAAAAGAAATCTTCTTTAAAAAGGGGTGTGAAGCAATGCAAAATGACACTCCGCTCGCAAGTTAAGAAGAGTTTTGCGTTTTTTTGTATTTTACGGAATCTCTTGGTTGTAAATGGATTTCTTCATTAAGAAAATTATCTAATTGTCATTTTGGGACTTCAAACTAAAACTCCGCACAGAGTCAAGTGGTTTTTGTGTTTTATGAAAGTCTTAGAAAGGGGCGTAGAGCAATGCAAAATGATGCTCCGCTAACAAGTTAAGAAGAGTTAGGTGGTTTGTGTGTTCTCTGAGAGTTCCTTGGTTGTAAGGGGATTTTTTACGTAGAAAGGATAGCTGATTGTTCTCAAGATGTGTACGGTAGATTTTTTCTTCGAAATTAATACAAAAGGAGAGGGACCAGCTTCCCTCGCTCGCTTATTAAAAACAAATGATTTTCTATTAAGTTTTACAATGTTAAAAGAATTGCCAAAAAGATAAATGTAATTATAGTAAGTCCTCCGCTTTTCCTCATATTTACCAAATAAATTTTATTCTATACAGCAAAAATTCGGTCATCGTTATATACTTTTATTATGCTTTTATCGGCCACTGCAAATTTTCACATCTCAGAAAATTGTTTCCTGAAACCCTAAAATTTTGGAAATAAACTGAAAAATATACCTGCATTTTAGTTTGTACTGTTCATGATCAAGTATTTCGTCTGTCACATAATTTGAACCTTCAATTTCCAGCTTAGTTTCTGGAGAATAATTTTCATTTCTTTTGCGTTTTTTATCAACATTGTTAACAGAGCTTTTCTCTGCGTTTTCGTTGTCATTTGATGACGCAGAAGCATTACCGATTGCAAGGTTGTAAGCTGTGGAAATAATCAAGTTAGGGTTTAAATTCCAAAATTTGGAATAAAAAAATATTTCAAAAACCTACAAGAATTTGAGGATGAACAGAAGTAATGTGAGATGAGTGTAAAGTACCTTGTAAATTATCTAGAGCTGAAGTGAGGTTGAAGTCTTTGAAGTAAGAGTGAGCTGGATTTTTGTACAGATTGCTCCTTGTGGTCATGCTTTCAAGCTTGCCTGTTCATTTTATTTTCTGGCGAGTCCTGCAGACAGAAGTTTGTTATTCGGTGAAAAAGCATATATGAGATAGGTACTTATATGACATGCTGGAAGGCTGAGTGGCATAGTCCCATGTGGAATAGCGCGTCAAAAGCTTGTTTTTATTTTTTTAAATAAATTACTCATTTGATTGAATGAAACACAGATAGATTGTAATAACGTTTATGCAGCCTTTGGATCAAGAATAGCATAGCAATAGAGTACCTTATTTTGAGCAGTTGATCCATTCTTCAATTAAATGCATATAAGCATTAATCTAGATTAATTATGTGACAATTATGGGAGTGATAGTATCATTTACTTAATATTATATAGCAAAATTAATTATGAAGGGATAAAAAATTAATTATGAAGGGATAAAGTTATTTAGTTTTAAGGTGATCAAGAGAGCAATTTTGATGATGAATAGTTCTAAATTTCTTGCTGCTTGAAGGATAAAGTTATTTAGTTTTAAGGCGATCAAGAGATCAATTTTGATGATGAATAGTGCTTGAAGATTTAGGCAACTTCAATGTGTTCGCTATTTGGAATTATGTTGAATTGTTACAATCTATGGGTTGAACCCATGGATCTAAAGTCAATTTTTCAAGCACATATCTATCACATGATTTGTGAATTTAATCTAATTGCTTGTGCACTTATGCTCCCTAGTTCATTGGAGTATGTATTTCCTATAAGTCATTAATGTTAGTATGGGTTTTTTCATTTTTCGTATCTTAAAGGATATTTATTTTTCCATTACATATTATCAAGCTTGTTTGGGTTAATTATAATTATAAGAGCATTGAGCATGATCTATCAATTACATGTATTGCTCTCACCCACTTCAGGGTACTTGAGTCTCACCTTCTTCTCTTTTTTGATTTATTAGTCATCTCTTGTAGTTATTTATATGTCTTTATCTAGTAGGTTAAACTCTATAATTTGTCATTATTTAAGTAGGTGCAACTCTTGCCTTTTCTAGGCAATTGGAGTTATTACTCCTCTTAAATGTATGTGTCCTTATTTTTTGCTATATATATATATAGCACTCTCCTCTCTTGTATGTTAATCTTGTAGAGTAATATGAATATTTCCTAAATTTTCTTGCATTTTATATCTTGAATTGTCTTTCAAAAAATTATCTCTACTTTGTCATTTTGATCTTCAATCATTTATCAAGTGGAGTGTGTATGATCTGTGATCAACAAAAGATCCTAGCTCAAATTATCATTTCTCAAATAATATAACATGGTATTAGAGCTTTATTGTTAAATATAGTTAATTTCATTGTCTTGCAATTGAACAATTTGAGATTAATCATTGCAACCAAAAAAAAAATAGTATGTTCATCTCCTACATCCTCAAATGATTAGAGAATTAAGAGAATTTAAAAGAAAAAAGTATCTAATAATACTCTATGCTCCATATGTGTTCTTGTGAAATCCAAGTGATTGCAATTTTTAGCAATTTTAGAAGTATTTTGAGTTTTTCCATAGCATCTTGAAGGCTTGAGAATGTCAAGATTGCCTTTTCTTTTAGCAAAAACAAATATCAAAAAGCTCTATTTCAAATAGAGATTTAAAGGATGAAGGTAGTTGTCATTTCCAAGTACTCTTAGTCCAAATGGGTCATGTCATTATGGTGAAAAGACTCAAAAACATAAAGATCAATTGTCAAATTATCAAAATTGAAATCAAGAGTCTCCAAGACAACAACAAAAAATACCTTATTCATCATATTACTTATCATATCATATGAATTTTAAAAATTAAAATTAAAAAAATAGTGTTGCTACTACAAAGATAATGCCACTTACTAGAGTAACCACTACTATTAATAATGTGACCAACTTAATAACTCAACACCACCTTCAACACATGAGGAATATTCCCTCAAAATAATTGGTTTTCCCAAAAACAATTTTATGCCACAAACGTGGTGGTTTTGAAATATTTTAGCTAAGAGCATATGATGGTGAAATCTAGAAATATTTTGATTATAACATCATCATAATGTGTTTGCAAACTCTTTACAAAAAATTTATATGCAAATTTTTTATTTCTATCCAAATTTTGAACCCTTTTTTAATGCAATTTTCTTAATCTAGGTTAGAATCTCATGTTATCACATTGGTGTAATTATTATTTTTATTTAACACTCTAATTTTCTGAAAATATAGATTTCTCAAAAAAAAAATACCTTGTCTAATGAATATGCACTTATATTGAGAGGGTGGGAGGTGAATCAATATAAGTCAAACTTTTACTTACTTAACATTCAACCACGATAATAGCAAGCACACAAGATCCAAATAATTAAGAATACAACAATTATGTGGAAACCCTTTTAGCTAAAAACCATGGAGAAGGAATGCTTGGATCTATAATCCAAATCCATCCACAACAAAAATAAAATGATCTTACAATATTTGCAAGCATCAACCAACTAAAGACGTCACTCCCCACTTACAGAAATTACAAGCACCAACCTACTAGAGACTTGAATCCCCACTTACAAAATTTGTAGGCACCAACCTTTTGGAGACACCAACCCCACAACTAAGCTCCAACTTAGCAAGAGGCACCAATCTCTTCTTTTATTTGACTTTTTGGATGTTGCTTCTTCAATAGATGATGAACATATTTTTGCACTTTTACACTTTACAAAATCTACTTTGTATTGAATCTATTGTGCATTAAATCTACTATGCTTTGTATTCGAAGGATAAAACATTTTCTCACACACCATACTTACAAACATGCTTCACCTATTTAAACCCCTTTGGATGCCAAAATTAACTACATGAAACTAATATGTCGACCCCATAAAATTAAATCAAATTAATAAAATTCCATGAGTAAGTCCCCAATTACACCTCTTTCAAAATAATAGAATTTCATGCATCAGCCAAATAATTGAAGCCAATATAACAAGCAATCTCCCAAACTTTGACATAACAACCTTTGTCATAATTGCCAATATTTCTAACAATCTCACTCTAACATTAAAATGACCATATTTCCAACAATCTCCCTTCTTGAACAAAAAAACATTTTGAGATCAGTGACAACATTTTCAATATTGTCATGCTTTTATGAACTTCAAATGCTCATAACTATTAGAGTCACGTAGGGACTCAAGTTCCTAAGATCATTGCAACCAAGATATACTTCCATGGGAAAGAAAAGTAAGAGTATACATTTGCAAATATAATTAATGTGCAATACAATATACATATGAGACCTTACTTAAGTAGAACAAACTAGGATAATAACAATTGCCTTATTCCTATAACACGAGACACAAACATTAAATCTCAAGATAAGATATAAGTAAACTTAACAAGTGAACATGTGTCAAAAGGTCCTAATTAGGAACTAATTAAATAATGTACCTTGTTCACACTACACTAAAAGAAACTAAATTATAGGAAATTTATTTTTGTTCACACTAACACCCCCCCCACTTAAGTGTGACTTAGGGGGTGTTGTTATATGGAGCCTAATCAGACTCAGAGTTTAATTTTTTCACACTTTTATCGGCGCGGTTTCCCCCCAAGTTATTCAACGGGGGTTAGGGGGCAGCACCCCCAAGATAGGGTCAAGGGGCAACGCCCTTGTCGTGGTACAGGGTGAGGTTGAGGAGTTGCACCCCGCAAGCTCAACCAACTTGTATTGTTTTATAAAGGCGTCGGGTGTTATTCTTTTGTTGGCTGACATATTGTAACCCTAATTTTGCAACTGACATAAGTCTTGATAAAACAACTAAGGGTTAGGGTTTTCTGTAGCATTTTGCAACAGTGTTGAGTTGCAAGGGATTGTTGGTTGTAATCGGTTCGATTTACTAGATAATAATATTGGACTCTCTATTTGATGGGCGTAGCACAAGTTTGGGTGAACCACATTAAAATTGTCTCCTCTTTGTTATTATTTTTGTGTTTTTTTTTCAGTAAAAAGGCCTAAGCTGTATTTTATTGATAAAAAATGTTACAATCTCCACTCAATGCAGGCGCCGGTAGGAAAGAGTGGAGAGGAGAAAACCTTCGGCCTTTCCCGAGACCATCGATCCAGTCAAACTAATAACCTTTAAATTACAATTGACCTTTATAGGTTCTACAATCCTGGCTTGTCAAAAAGCCCTTCATATGGAGAATCTATGCTTGGCATGGGATAGTGTATTTTTGTCCAGCTTTCCCAGTTTCGTTTTGCCATCATAGTCACCTTCTACTTATCCTGCAAAACAAATTTTAAAACCTTCTCCTACAAAATAGATTTTCAATACCTTCTTTTGCAAAACCACTATGTTAATTGTTAGTTTCAAAAGAAGAATAAAGCCAATACTATTTCAGTACACTCTCCCCTGTTGTTATTCTAGACTAGGTTTCTTTCCACATAGGTCAACATCAGAAATTGTTGGTCCTACTTTAAAAGATTACCCAGTCTACAATAATTCTCAGAAGCGGAAGCAATGGTCAGCAAAGGGTTGATGCTACCACAACCTCTCTAGTCTACACTTTAGTTTCTTATTATGATAATCAAGATTTATGTCTCATCTAAGTATAGTTTAACTATAATTTGATATTGTCATACAGTGAGTATCTTACACTTCGCTATGCATATTATATCAAAGAAAATAAATAGTTCACTATGTATCTTGAGCTATCTATCGATCCTATCTATCTATGCATAAGATTCATTATAATAATTATAGCAAAAAAACTATGCAATTGGAGCTTAATCTTCTTCCCTATCATCTGCAGCTTCCATACCAAAGGCCTGTGATTTAGTGGGATTATCTGCCTGGAATGGTGTCCATCCTTCTTCGACCATGTAACTCACCCACCACTCTCATTTCGGTTCTTTGACCACTCCCAGCCATTGCTTAAGGAATGAAATGCTTCTATCAATCTCTGTTTCTCTTTGGCTGCAGAAACTCTAGTCCTTATTACTGAGAATGGGCCTTTTGAATTCTACGTTAAGCACCTCCCCCTTATCAATGGCTTTCGCCACTTTGGAGTAATCTTCCGGGTAAGGTGTTTGTAGATTCTCATCCACACATTTTATCGCCAATTCCAGGTTATCCAAGTATTCTTCTTTGAAATCAACCTACATAATGTGACTGTTACTGCTTTTCCTTCTCCCATTGTAAGTAAAATCGTTGCAAACCCTATTGGGATGCTACTATTAACTCTTTGCCTATGTTTTGAAAGGATTATCTCATCACCCAGAATCCTTATGGTCGCATGTATAACCAGATCATCCTTCATTTTCAGGATAACCGACCATCTCTTATTAGAAATTTCTCCTCTGAAGGACATTTCTGGCTTCTCAGAGCAGAGACAAATACCAGAATCCATTTTAGGCAGAGTTTAGTGATGAATGCCTATGCGAAGATATACTAGTTATAGCAATCGGTGAAATCGGTACTACAAATAGTGACCCCGGTTGTGCCAGGCAAGTCACATGAAGTTTACCTCTCTGTCTTTCACTATGTTGTATGATTGCTTGTAGATAATTTTGACATAATCCCTTCCCCAAAATGTCCTGTTGTATGACTACGGGAGTGATGATTATTGATTCGCTTTACTCCTAGCATTGCTAGTGTATGATTGCTCTGACAATCAAGTAGTATTATTATGATGATTTTTGGTTGTGTTTCATCATTTTTATATACTACATCGAGACATAAATATATGTCCATATACTTATATATATATGGGCAAATATATCTATATTCCTATGTAGATATATATTTATTCGTTTCCATTTTGTCCATGCTCGAGTATGCATTATGTATTTCTATTTATGTGGCTATGTATACATATATACATTCATATGCATATATCTTCAAATATACATATACATATATCTTCAAATATATATATATAGTTTGTCCTACTATATGTATGCAGATGAGCATATTTGTGTCTGTCAAATCTGCGATGGTGCCATCTCAACCCTGTCATGTCGTATTGGTTAAGAGATTAGTGCTATAGTCTAGTGCCATCATTTTGCTAAGGACTCAGGCCGAGTAATATATGTCTATATTTATGTATATCTCTGTATGAGTGTGAGATTGTTTCTATGTGTGTATGAGTTGTATGCCAATTTGACACATTCTTGTCTGTCTTAAACCCTTGGTGTCTGGCACCATACCTAGTTTATGTTTGTGCCTATAGAAGGGAGTGGTCTCTGCTCTCAGGATACTATGATGGGTATATATGTGATTGCATGCGCTTATAACTATATCTATGTCTGTATATACCTGTATATACATCTATATATGCATCTGTGCATCTATATATGTCTCTACTCATATATATGCACATGTACATATATAGTTATATATATACACCTGTATACGTACGTGTATATCTTTATTTGCACATGAACCTATATATACTTTCCATTCTACATATAAATGTGTTGTGAATGTTACTAGGATTCTGTCTCAATTTCTGTTTGTGTGTGGGTATCCATATCTGACTGTTTGTGTGTGGTTCTGTTAATTCCATTTGCCCCTAAATTGGCTAACTTATCTACCAATGTGTTTGCTTCCCTGTAGATGTGATTGATTGTGTAGTCTAAGAAGCTTCCCAATAACAATAGGGCTCTGTCCAATAAGCTTATGAGCTCCCAATTTGTCATTGTCTAGGTCCTTATTGCATTAACAATGATAGTCGAATCCACTTCTATTTCTAATTTGGATAATTTAATTGTTTGCATAAATTTAGATCTTCTATTAGGCTCAATATTTCTGCCTTATTGTTTGTACCATGTCCTAAATTTTAGGAGCTCAATCCAATACATATCCCTTCATGTGAGTGAATTATGCATCTCGCCCCTGCCTCCCCTGGGTTGCGTCTAGATGCTCCATCAAAATTGATTTTGCACCATCCAATCTTCGGGGGCACCCATTTGCATGCTTTTCTATCCTCAGATTTATCTCTGTTCCCTTTCCCAACGAAAGGGGGAATTTTGATCCCCTTCCATTGCTTCCTAATATAGTTATCCCACTCTGTAATGTCTTATCATGTCGTGGAATGGTCATATTCCTATTATTGGAGGTTTCTGTGATGGAGGTTTCTATTTTTGCTATCAGTATTTCTATCTTCATTTCTTTTTCCTGAAAGATTCTCCTGTTTCTCTCCTTCCAAACCTCCTAGATTACTATTGTTGGACTACATATCCATAGGTTATGGAAGACACTATTCTTTTTTATTAATGACCAATTTCTAAGCCAATCCTTTAGGTTAGGGATGATGGCTCCTGACCAGCCTAATTGTGTCATCAACCAATACCAACATCTTTGTGTGTAGCCACAAGTTGTGAATATGTGGTCATTTTTTTCCTCATCTTTCTTGCATAAGACACACATTGAGGGCCCTTCATAACCTTTGAGTTTAAATTGTTCCGCAGTAAGAACTTTCCCCTGAAATACTGCCCAAGCAAAGAAGCCAGCTTTTGGAAGTCAAAATTTATCCCAACAAATTGTGTTAGGGGTGTAGTCTTTGATTATGTTTGCCTCCTCACATATGGTTCTAAAGCCATCTTTGCAGTTGTATTGTCTATTCTTTGATTTTGACCATATAAGATCATCCGACCCAGGTCTGAGTATTATTGTTCTACCCTCTAGAATTTGCAGCAATTCTTGGTCTTTGTTGTCCACTAAGAATGGGGACATGTTCTTCCATGTTCATCCCGTTATTGATTCAGGTGCCAATATCATATAATCCTTTACATGGTTCCCCCATAAAGATTTCATTTGGTTTTTAATGTTAGTTGTGTTCATTAAACTGTCAATTGAGGGGTAGCCACCCCAGGAATCCTCCCAGAACAAGGTTGTTCTGCCATCATGAATATCCCAGGATAGGTGGTTCATTATGAGTGACCGACTTTCTCTTATAAAGTTCCAGATTATAGATCCCTTGGGAGGATATGCTTCCCTAAATATTGCCTCTCTCTGATTTTGTGACATATATTTGCTCCTAAGGATTCTGGCCCATTTTGCTTTTGAGGATGCATATATTTTCCATGCCAATTTTGCCCCTAAGGCCATATTTTGCCATAGTAATTTTCTTATTCCCATGTCTCCATCTCTCTTTTCAAGACATATCTTTTCCCATGATATTAGTTTCATTTTGTTTTTATCTTGTGCACCATTACAGTAGAAATCTCTCAGTATTTGAGTTAGTTTTTTATATGTCCCTTTTGGAAGAGGTATACAAGATAGAAGATAGATAGGCATTGCTGTTAATATTGTTTTTATGAGGGTTAATCTTCCTGCCCTTGTCAGCCATAAGGCTTTCCAGGATGCCAGCTTCTTCCTTACTTTTTCAATCAGGGGATCCCAAAGTTTATTCGATCTGATGCCTTTGTCTAGGGGCATACCTAAATATGTTAGTGGTAGATGTCCTTTTTTGTATCCTAGATACGAAGCTATCCTATGTTCCTCCTGTGGTTCCATTTTGAAGAACAATATTTCTGATTTCTCTTTGTTTACCATCTCTCCTGAGGCCAGCCCATAAGACTGTAGTATGTTTTTAATTTCCTTAGCTTCCTTTAGCTATCCTTTTCCCAAAATTATTGTGTAGTTTGCAAACTATTGATGGGTGCATGGGTCAACTCCACTCGTGATCTGAATTCTCGACAGTTTGTTGGACCTCTGTGATGCCTCCAAACTCCTTCCAAGAGCTTCAGACATAATTATAAATAAGAATGGGGATAAAGGATCCCCTTGTTTGAGTCCTCTGGAGGTTGCAAAGAAGCCTTCTGGTTTCCCGTTTAGTAAGATAGAGAACCTAGGGTTTAATATACAAAAGTGAATCCAATTTATCCATTGTTTGTTAAAGCCAAAGGCCTTCATGTAGCTACATAGGAAGTACCAATCCACTTTGTCATAATCATTTTTAATGTCTAATTTTAGTAGCATATTAGGCTGCCCCTGGATTTGGTAGGAGTGTATGGCTTCCTAGACAATAATAATCCCATCTAAAATAGATCTATTGGGTACAAATCCTGTTTGTTCTTTTGATATTATGATAGGCATTAATTTTTTTAACTATTGGCCATGACTTTAGCTAGTAGCTTGTAGATCATGTTGCATAGCGAAATGGGTATGAACTCATCCCATTTTGAGGGGTTCTCCTTCTTTGGGATTAAGGCCAAAAAAGTGTTGTTAATTTCTTATAGGAATCTTCTTGCATTGCGGGCGGATTCCAAGGCATTAGTTACCTCATCCCCTAAGATGTGCCAACATTTATGGAAGAAACAAGTAGGGAAGCCATCCAGGACAGGGGCTTTGTCTCCATGAAATTGTGCTAGAGTTGTTTTAACTTCTTCATGAGTGATTCTGGAGTTTAACATTTTGTTGTCATCCTCTGTTATCAGTTTGGGTATGTTGTTTGTTAAGATTCTATTGTTGGTGAGTTCTGAGTGTTCCCAACTATTGAGGATGTTTTCAAAATACATGATTGCATCTTTTGCAATCTGATCTTGGTCCATTATGATCTGATCGTTGTTATTGGTGATTTTAGTGATTTTGTTTGTTGTTCTTTTAATTTTAACACTGTCGTGAAATAATTTGGTGTTTTGATCCCTATCTTCTAACCATGATTCTCGAGATTTCTGTTTCCAGTATATCTCTTCTCTAGCCAGAATGCCTTCATATTCACATAGGAGCCTTTTCTCAACTTCATATGTCTCAGAGGTCATCCCATTTTGCATCACATCAGTGTTTATTGTCTCCAATTCATTCTCAATTCTTGACTTTTCCTCTAAGATGTTTTTAAATTTATCTTTGTTCGAGTCTAATAACTTGTGCTTAATCTCTTTCATCTTAGAGACTAGACAATACAATTTTGATCCTACAAACGTGCTTTCCTTCCACCATTTTTGTATGTTGGGGAGAAAGTCTTCGTGTGTAAACCACATTCTCTCGAACTTAAAGGGATATCCCATTTGCTTTGTTTCCCCCACAAGTTCTATGCATATCATGAAGTGATCAGAGCCTGACCAAGGTAATACCGTAGTTTTTAGTTTTGTATAGAAATCGGTTAGATCTCCTTTAAAGAAGAATCTATCGAGTGTTTCTGCGATGTTAGTGAAATCTTTTCTCCTGTTGTTCCATGTGTGGAAAACAATCTCTGTTTTGATTTCGAATAAGTTATTGTTGTTTGTCTAGTTAACGAAGTCTCTTTGTGATTGTTTAATGTTTGTTTTACCATCGCTTTTAACCGATGAGTATAAGATAGTGTTGAAGTCACCATCTATGATGATGTGTTTTCCATCCCGCATCCTTCATTATTGTTCAATTTCCTGCCACACTAATCTCTTCTTTTCTGTTGGGATTGGATCATAAACATTAATAATTATAAACTCAAGGTTAAGATTAAGGGTTTTGACTATGCTAGCCATATTTTGCATTTTGGATTGGCATGTGAATGCAACTGTACTTTTTATCCACATTATATCTAGTCCCCCTGATGCCCCTGTAGATTCCACAACTTCCATTTGCCATTGGGTAAATTTTCTGCTAAAATTATTTATATCAGTCTTGCTTGGTTTTGTTTCTTGTATCAAAACTATATCCATGGCAGATTTCAATATACTTTTCTTAATCAGTCTCTGTTTATTAGGGGCTCCCAAACCCCTAACATTCTAGGTAAGTATGTTTATACCTCTTCTAGGGGATGGGGAGATTTTCCTTGCCCCAATAGTGTTGTTATTTTGGCCTGCCCCTCCGCATCCTCGTCCATGTTTCTTTTGTCTAAAAAAGACTTCCTACCTCTTTTGTTGCTAAGAGTTTTTCCACAATCAGGAGTTGGTCTCTCACTTCCTATCTGGAGAATACCTCTGTTTTGTGGATTGGTTGGGCTTCTATCTACTATTATGTTATTGTTTGTTACCTGCATATTGATTCGTTCCTTGATAATGAAATCTCTTTCCTCATTTGCATTCAACCCTTCCACAATAGGGGAATCCTCCAAAGTGGTGTAGTTTGTGGTTATATCTTCTTGAGTCTCCTCATTAGGGTTGTCGATCAGTAGGGGTGTTTTGGAGGGGGATTGAACCTATTCTATAATGGGGATATTATCATTTTCTGCCAGTTTGATGAGGTATCGATGAGTATTTCATCTACATATTCTTCAACTATTTTCCCCATTAGTTTTTCTATAACCTTGTTCAATTCATCTTTGATTTGCTCTTCATTATGAGTCTGAGTTTCTAGGGTTATGTCATTACTGTTTCCCAAGACCAGGAAAGGAGGTGGAGTTAGGGTAGTCTCAATAATTTGCTGACCAGTGTTTATAATAAAGCCACCCTTGTTACCATTAAATTGTATGTCTAATTTTCCATTTGAAGCTACAATTTTATCCAAAACTGATGCTTGCAGCTTCTGAAAATTATGGTTTGACCTCTTACAGAAGGCTAAATCTTCTGCTACCGGCCCATTAAACCATACTGATTTTAGAGTATATATGCCATCGATTGTTTCTAAGATTATATTATTTAGGTCTCCCTTAGCTTTGTTGAATTCTATTAGCATTTTTATGTCTGAGCTATCCGACCAATTTTTTTCGACTGCTATGAATTTGCCTAGACTATCCCCAATTTCTATAAGGATTTTAGCATGCATTAATTCTACATGAACATTGTGGATTTCTATCCATTTTAGTTCCTTATCAAATTCAAATATTTTAGCATCAAAATTCGGTTGCCAATCAATGAAGTTAAAATTTATGCCTCTGTTAAAAACATAATCTTCATGTAGAAGCTTGGCCTTCATAGATTTATCATGGCATTATATATATAAAGTTGTTTACTAGGGTTGTTATACTTACCTGGGCGTGGAATTTTGTTTTCCACCATTCCACCATTTCTTCAATTGGCAGGTTGTTCCCTCCCCATCTTGCAAAGAGACTGTGTCCTCTGCAGTACTTGCTTAAATCCTTTGCTTCTGTAGGGAACTTGATTTTGATGGGCTCTGGATCGAGATTTATTGCTGCTAGGGCATCCTCATTTCTTACAACCTTGTGTAGCGAATTGCCTCGCTTTGAGACCAAGACCGTTTTGGCGAATTTAGGGCCATGTAATGGTAGTGCCCTTCCTCCATCTTTCACAGGTCTAACATAACCCTCCCTTGTGTTGGTAAATGGGTGTGTTATCTATTGTGGCTTACGAATGGAGTGTCCAGAGCCTGAATTTGTTTGAGAGCCTAGTGGTATCCTATTTTCCTTGGTGGCACAGCTAGGAATTTGTGAGGTGATTGGAATCACCCACATTTGTGGTTGATCCATCTTTCTGACTTCCTTTGTCTCTGCCCTAGCTGTTCTCTTTCCCACTACCACAGTCCATAGATGTTTATGTACCGAAACTTCCCTAACATGTGGATGATTTTAAGCCAACTCCCAAATCCTGCCCTAGTTTGGACGTTGTTCGTCGTGGTGTTGAAATGCATAGTCTTCAATCGCCCTAGTAGCCCATCGCCTTTCTTCCCTGATGGTCTTCTTACTTTTCACTATTTCCCAGGGTTGTTCCTGCCAAGGGGGAACCCTACCAGATGTTGAAGCAACCCCATCGTGTATTCTCCCCTCATCACCTGCTCGGTCATTCGCATATATGCCAAGTTGTAGAGCCATTTTTGTTAAAATAAATAAATTTTAAATTTTTTAATTCATATCAAATTATTTTTGTGTTGTTTATTCCTTTGTTTAATCATTATTTGCATATAATTGATATTTTCTACATGCAATTCCTAACAAGGAGAATGATGAAAAAATGCAAATATGGGTCTCAACTACTAGGCCATTTTAGGTACCCCTGTACACATTTAATCTCTCACAACTAGAGTAAAGGAGAAAACCAAATGAGACAAAACTCCTCCCCAAGAGAGAAAAAACATAATATTCTCAAATAACTATGAGCGCGAGAAAATCCCATGTGATGGAAAACCCCACATAAGAGAGAAGAATATGAGACATCATGCAACCCCTCTTTGATGTAGATTATCTTGTGATAATTGTGGATGATCAACAATGAATGTTGAAGATGCTCAATGTTGTTGAACAACATTCTTCCCTTTAGGAAAAAACAAAACCAAGAATGTATGTAAGATGTCTTCCCATTTCTAAAAAGAAGATGAGGGAAGAAATATGATGAGCAATTTCTCTAAGTTCTACTCTCAAGTCTCCCCATATGAATGTCAAAACTTATCACAATTGAATTAGGTGTTCTAGGACATAATGATGAATATGACAATCCAAAATCAAGTAGATATGATTGTAGAACACAATCCACAGATAAGGATGCCTCCTCTAAAGATAAATATTCCTATTGCAAATGATGTCCAAAAGTATCCACACTCATGTCAAACTATGAAGAGTGATCATGTGGAGAATGAACAATAGAATCTAAGTGTTCTCTCTGAACAATAGAAGAAAAATTATCTCTACAAAAGAGAATATGTATACAATCAATGGTTTCTCCTAAATTTGAAGTTTGGATCTCTACAAACAAACCTGTAACATTTGCATGTCAAGTGTTTGTCCCAATAACCCATTCCTTTCATTATCTTTAGCCCAACACTCTTTTCAAACCAAAGTTTTCATTATATGCATCACAATTATCAAACACATCATCGTAAACCTTAACTTCTTCAACTACATCATACTTACTAGATGTATCACCAATGAACAAATCAAAACACTTGTATCACCAGAGATATCACACATTAGAGGATTTGAACTTAGGTGGCCACTCTCCTTCTAAAACTGATCATTTTGTTACCTCAAAATTGATATTTCCTTATTTTGTAAATCGTTTTCCTCTTCCATCCTCTTTAGCATTTATTTCATTTCCTCATTCATCCTTTTGATATCAAATGACAACTCCACCCATTCGTTTAGTTAATCAACACTCCTTTTGACATCCCCAAATAGTTCCAATTCTTCTTCTAGTTTCTTATTTTTCCTTTTCACATTCTGCAACTCTTGTTTTAGAATACATATCAAATACTCATGTTCCTTCTTTACTCTTTTCCCAACCTCCCCTATTGAAATAAAATGTCAAGCTTCAAAGGTTGAAATGGCCTACTAAGATTCATTGCAATGGCCTGATTCACCTTAGTTATTTGATCATTTCTATGGTGAATTGAAACTTCATCTTCTATCTAAGCAACACACCTGAGCAGTGAACTAGATTTGATATCATTGATGCATTCAAGAATGGAGCATCCAAAATGGACTGTCAAACCTTGCAACCCTAACAATCCTGAACACTATTCTAGTAGGAAACAATAAGAATATGTAAACAATAATCCACATGACATAGCCTCAAGACACATGAATTATCTTAGGAAAACCCATAAAGGGAAAAAACTAGCCCCATGATTCACCTTCTTATATTATACCACACAAAATTTCATTACATTCGCCCCTAGGCTTCATACATGCTAGGTAAAAGACTAGGATTACAATAATCTCAAGTAAACACTATGACACCTCTTGTAGAATATCCCATGTCTCCAAGCTTCACTTGCTTAAACTATCACCACTCTCATCTCCAACATCTCAGTCCTCATTCCTACCTTATGATTCTAATCTCTCTCATGTCTCTATTTACTCTTTCCCACTTTACATTCTCCTTTATCCTCTCCTCTCCCTAGAACAATTGAAGGTCACGATTACATATCATCTACAACTCTCCAAGACAACTTGACTTAGTCACAAGTATAGACCTCCACCCAAATGTATAATATGTTATGCCTAAAAGCCCACATGTAGCTCCAAAGGAAATAACACGCTACGTGTTACCCAATGTAGACATATCCCGTGCCAACAATCATCCACATGCTATCTCCAATAAGCACACATTACAAACCTTTGGAGCATCAATCAAGAATAGTAACATAGCTAGCCAACTCACATAGCCACTACTTCAAACTTTCTATTTGAAAAAACTTCACTCTGAAAACTATGGATTCAAACACAATATGTGTAATCATACTCTCCTTCCAAACTACATATCATAACTCTCAAGTGCACTGGAATGCAACTCTCTCTAGTGACTCCCTCAACCGAAAGACTGACATAGTTTCCACTCTACCATCTCCAAATATCTTTGTGGTAGCTCAAATCTCTGAAAACTCAAATCTAACATTCCTCCTTCCTACCTATGCTTACCATCCAAACAATAAGGCCAGATAATGAATTGTAGTAAGATGAGATACTCTTCACCAACCCTCTCTATGACACAACAAAAGTTTCAAACTTTCCAGATTCTCTTGGATGCTCATGCATCTAGAAGTTCTCCTATGAGTGACTAATGTAAAAAATTCCACAACTGGCTACATATATGAGGGCATGAATAGGGTTAAGGAGGTCATTAGACCTATTTATGCAGGAGTTGAATATAAATATTGCTCAATTCAAAAAATCATTGATAAGTACGATGACACCTCAAGCTTTACAAAACCCCACAAGCACCTACGTACTTATTTTTTCAACCCGACATTCAACTTTCACCCTAATTTTAAGGAAGATGAGGAGGTTCTCAATGGAGTCTAAACAATAATAGAGTTGATCTTGGCTAATTATGTTGTTGGAGCACAAATAGTCACCAATATTGAGATCTTTAGACTTGCACAAGGTGATCTCTTTACATAAGATATATGCAAAGCAACTCAATTGACTTCTATCTAGGTATAAATATATTAAGGGGATCACTTAAGTTTAAAAATGAAAACTTTTTTTTTACATTATTATTAATGTAGAGTTGTAAATTATATCCCGAATACAAATTCATACTCACTTGGGCCTCACTTTAGTGTTTTTACCTTTTATGCCCTGATAATGCTCAATTATGCCCAAACTAGTGCCAAATCTATGAACTCTATCATCTCCTTTTGTTTCTTAACCTTGGCTCATTCTAGAAGAACTAGACAAGGGCATAGTCCACCTAGACTAGGACACTAGGCGCCATAGTCTAGGTAAAATGAACCCAACTTAAAACCTTCTAAAGGTCAGAAAAAGTTGAACAAAAATGATTTATGATTTTGGTCTTCTTCATAATTTTCAACACATTTCATGAGGTTAGATATAAAATAAATTCTTATCCCCTCATTTAAAACTTATCTCATTAAGGAATTCACTATACATTAAGCATTCCAATTGAACAAACAATCAAGCATTATTATACACAATGAAGAAGAGGTTAAGTATTCATATTTTCAAGCATTCGGGATGGCATCCATGATCAATTTTATATGAAGACATGCATGAGTTCTACATGACAATATCAACCTTTTTATGAAGACTTTATTTAAGGCAAAGGAGATTCATAAAGGAAGGTATACTATTTTAATTTAGCATTTGTTTCCATATTTAGCCTCTTTTGTGTAAGAGTAAACTCTTTGTTCTATTTCATTCATCATGAAAGAGTTTATTTCAAACCTGGGGTTTGACCTAGGCAAACCCCTATCGACCCAACAATATTTTCCTTCTGTTGTGTCTATAGGTCTAAGATTCATAAGAGAAGGGATACATATCTAGAAAGTGTAGACTAAGACAAAAAGAACTAGATTTTGAAGAACTAGAAAATCTTGGATAGTGGAAATCACTAAACAATGTTTGACACTTTTCCAATGAAATTTCAAGAAAACATTTTCAGTGACATCATGATCCCAAATATGTATTTGGTAACCACATTTGACACCTTCGGGACTAGGTGACCTAGTCCCATTTTCCAACAATTTAAGGCTCAAATTGTAGAGATAGGTTCCTCTCTAATTCTCATTTCCATATATGTACTCAGAGTCTGCATATTTATTCTAAAACATTTTTTTAAAATTTTGATTACTCTCAATTTTGTGTCATTAACCCTAGTTATTGCATGTAATCATTTGTATCCAATTACAACAATTCAACAAAAGAAAGTGATCAATCATTGTGCCCAACTCTTTCAATTAGTCAAAAGTTGGGCCACTTGATCATTTCCCTAATGTGACATTGTTGAGAATCTATTTGATTCTTAGTTTGTAGGTTTACACTACTGAATCCCATTCCCACACCATTATAATTAAATATTAAAACTTAAATTGGACAATTCTATTGATTTTGTCTCATCTTGGATGCATGGGGGGAAATATATTTAATTTTAAGGTACTAAATATTAAAAGGATTACAATTCAAGCCTTGAGCCAACCATGAGGTTCTTCAAGTTGTTAGTGCAATTGGAGTATGTTTGAGCACATACACTCCTGCAATGGACTATCAATGCAAAGGTCAAATTAATGATCTAAATTATGTTCATTACAAATTTTCCTTTGCCACAAATAGATTTTGGGTAGTGACTTATCACTCATCACACTAGAGGAGACTGATCCATAATGAGATTGACTCATTGAAGTTGAGGATCTTATATTTAGTGATGAGGACCTTGAATGGTTTGAGGAGGATACAGTACAAGAAGACACTTTGGATGTTGATGGATTGCATAGACATAAGAAGATATTATGGTGCACCATCATCCAAGACCTATCTTAAATGCTCATGTAGGGCTTGTGGTAATTTTGGTTGAGTAATGTAGGCTTCTTTGAGCCATAGACTTCTAGCTCTTGTTTTGAACTTTTGATGCTATAAATTTCATGTTCCATGAATGTTGTATACATTTAAAAAAATTATATATCTAATTATGTTATGTCTTTCAGCTAAAATTTGTGTTCATACTTATGTGATCCATGTATACTTGTGTATGTGATCAAATTAGCTTCTATTAAAAGAGTTTTTAGTCTTTATAGTTTATTATTTTAAGGGTGCATGAAACAAGTTTTGAATGCTTAAAATATTTGAATTTAATGATTTTCCAATTTGTTGAGTCTACATCACCTATTGAGATAAGGTGTTGTACATCTTATATAAAATTTTATATTATAATATTATAACTAAATAATTATTTATTTGTGGTGCATTAAGGAGATGCGTACAATCACACTGGGCAATTATTTGGGGACCACTTGTAAAGTTGTATTGTAACATTAAGTTAGTTATTTTATGTGTGTGGGAGATAAAATAATTAATTCATATTGACATAAAGATATTCAATAATGTACAAACTTAATATCCAATAATAAATGAGGTGTCAATGGTTTTGTGTTCGCGTGATTTTTTTGTAAATAGTTTTATCTTACCACTTGTTTATAGCTATGTGATCTTCAGTCTATATAAGTGTAGCGTCATAAATTGTACGCAATACAATTTCACACCTAGTTTAGCACCCGCCTTGGCGCATTTTGCATTTTGCATTGCATTTCCCCTTTAGCACTTAATTAATCAAATTAATTAGGTCTAAGGTCCTATTTCATCGTCCTCCACATCATAAAGTTGGGCCCTTTCATTAAAGTGTGCCCCTTTCATTTTATTCCTCCAATACATCATTTAATCAAAAACCCTAATTGAGTCCTATTTTGAACTTGGGGGCTTGATTTCGGGGGTCAAAACATCTCGAAATCACCTGTAACTTTGGGATTCTCTCTAAAATCATCATATCCGACGGCCCTGAAAATTTGGTGAAAAGTTGCCGGGACCATGGCACCCGGAGTGCACACGGTCCCGGACATTTTTCCCGAAATTTTAGGAGCGCGATCCAATCATAAAATAAAGCTTAACCCCAAGAAATTGGCGGGAGATTCAATCTCTAAGTCGGCCTAGAGTTGAAATTAAGACCTAGGGTTTCATATATAAGAGCTCTCTTTCTTCATTTGAAAGGATCCGGATTTTGGTTGGAGGGACCTTCTATGCAGCGAAAGAGCAGATCTTTGAAGACTTCAACAACATTCAACATCCATCTATCAAGCATTCATTAATTTCATTCATCCATTTAGGGCTTTGAAGACATTGAAGAGCAATAAGGGATCACCGACTGAAGATTGGCATGTACCCCTCCCTTGGGGTTGGGTATGATTTCATGTTGTTTTCATGTCTTTGCATAAGCCTCATTATATCACTTGTATTCATGCTTTAGATCTCTTTACATCTTGATTTGGAGCATTTACATTATCATTTACAAGCAATTAGGGTTTACTTTCTAGGTTGCTCTAGTTTGCTTACTTGCATTTTAGGATCTTGCACACACACAAGGTCTGCACACACATTACTTTTACAATACAACTTGGCTATTCGTGGAGGTGGAAATCACCAAAGCGGGGGTTTGACTAAGGCAAAACCCTATATAGCCGCCCAAAACACCTTTTCAGATATAAGTGCAGATTTTGGGATTCAGACGACGCCGCAAGTTGCAGATTCGGAAGAAGCAGATGGAGACCGAACCATACACCAGATTTCAGAGCAAAAGACTAGGACAGGGGCGTGGGGCGTGGGGCGTGGGGCGCCCTGGTCCTGACAGGACAGGGGTGCTAGGCGCCCTGGTCCCTGGGACAGGGGCGCTGGGCGCCCTGGTCCTTCTGTCAGACAACATTTTCGACAGTTTTCCAGGTTGCAAAAATAGCAGTTTCAGGTGCAGTTTCAGGAACAGAATCAGGACAGTGGCGCCCGCGCCCCCGTCCCGAACATTTTCACTCAGATTTTAACTCCGGGTACGCATCTGCATTCTTGTCTTGTCCTTGTGTTTGCAGCTTTCCATTGTTTAACTTCCATTCTGCAATTTTGTTATTAGTTCATACTTGCACTTTGAGGTTAGGAATTGAACTTGTTTCGTTTTATCTTTCAATTACAACAAAGGAATAGAAACCCTAATAGGTAGCCCGTGGCTCTCTCTTTCACAAAAAGAAGTAGCCAATTGTGTGATACCTCTAGGCTCTTTCGTATTCCACAATGTGTGTCAAAAGGTAGGATTAGGACATGTTAACCTAGTCTCGCTTTTTCCCCTACACAATAAGAAATCACATGTTCAATAGTTAGTGTTAGTTGGGTGAGAAGGTTATCATATTATTGAGTCTTTCAAAGGAGTGCATAGGTGAAACATGACATGAGATGTGTGGATCATATTTGGACACATGGAGAATGCATTGGAGAGGCTTGATGTTTCAAAAATATTCATTACAACTATATAGGTACATTTATTGTTTAATTGCTAAATAATAGATGGAGTATGAATGATTTTGGCCGCTGAAGTTAATTTCCTCTTTAAGGTTTTCCCATGGTATATCATGTGTTATAGTGTAATTTTTCTATCTGATCTATGCATTTTGATTATTGTGTAATCTTGTATACACGATTTTCTATCACACAATTATGTAGGAAATGGATTAAATCAACTATAGTTTGAATATAATATTTTCTAACAAGTGGTATCAAAGTATTATCATGGTTGTGAGAGGTATGAACTTTAGGTTGATTTATAACTCCGTGTTAAGTAGATCTGGTGCAAAGTTGACTCCATGGCTATGAAGTTTATATTTGAGACATCACAAGGTATGGACACATTGCACTAGTATTGTTATTGTTTTGTAGATTTGGGCTTTTGGGGTTAGTAGATTTGTTAGAATTTATTGCAAATTTAGGGTTTGAAAAAATTAGGTCAAAAGGGTTTCCTAGAATGTGTTTTCACATATAGCCAAAATTTGGCTATTCAACCCGAGTCAGCCTAGTGGTGAACTTGTGCTCTTGAAAGAGAGATCACAAGTTCAAAATCCCATAGGGGGTAAGGTATGCATGCATTGTTTGTAGCACATTTAGGTTCCTCCCGCAAGGAATATGAGGTTGTCACATATTGTTATAAGCCATCTATAGACCCATATACGAACCTCTTGGCATCATGGACACTAAAAAGATCTTTCGAGTTCTTTCTTTCTATGAGGGCTTTGTAGGGGAAATTTTTGAAATGACTTCTTTAGACAAAATGGACCTCTTCATTAGATCCAATTTGGTTTTAAAAAAAAATTAACATAAAATTTGTCTTATTTTGACCACTTGAAAGAAAAAAGAAAAAAAAATTTGCCCACAAACCCCACTATATAGAATGAGTCTTCTTATTTTTTTAAAGAAAACCTTGCCACCTTGAAAATAAAATTAAAATTTTTATTTTAAAAAATAAAATAAAAAACTCTAGGGGGTCCCACAAACCCCACCCCTACATTAGCCCTCATAATGTTGTACGTTATCATAGTTATGTCGCCTCTCATGTTGGCATACCTGACATTCGTCCACCACTCTAAACATAAACTGTTAGCTATTAAAATATTAAAAATTTAAATGAATTAATTATTTATCAAGTCGAAGTGCATATCAATACTAAAAACTTTTAAAAATTATAAATTTAAAAACATTTGACAATGATTTCACGTTCGCTTGAATTCGAGCCACCCACTCGCGCCACCAATAGTGCACTACTAGAGGTATCATTGATCAGCCACCCAAGGGCAACCAAAGCAGCAAAATAAACATTTTTTTCAAACAAGCATAACTTTCACCCGAGGAGTCAATTTTTTGACTTCTTATAGTACATGGAAAGATGTCTCTACGTACTACATTGTTGTATAGGTTTGGTTCCTTCATTTTGTCATTTTAATTAATTTTGGAAGCCTAACAAATCAAATATCTCTTCTACATAATTTTGATCATAACTTTTGTATACAAAATTAGATTTTTGTTTCAAAGAGGTGTTGGAGAGCATTTGCAGTGTACTACATAATGGATGAGACAAATTTTCAATTTATGGTGTAGAGAGGTTTGTACTTTTGTAGGTATCTAAGATTCAAGGTGCAACTGTGTGAGCATTTGGATGAATCAAGAGTCAAAACCTTGATGAAGTATATATTTTATGTGATACTTGTTATGGCATAGTGGATTATCAATTTTGGTGCTTCATGGTATATGTTTATAGGTGTTTTCAGAGTTTGAACTTTGATGGTGATAGATACTTATTCTGTCTTCTAATTTGAGGTCACGGGTTGACATGTGTGGAAACTTGGAGTCTCGTGTTGGTGAGAGTTAAGTGTAGATACAACATTGGTGATGAGTATGGTGTCATTGTTACGTAGGTACATTTATGCATTGACATTACATGCTCAAATATGTGGTTGACTAGTGGTAATTTGGTTTAGTGTTAGGAGGTTGTTTGTTATCTCTTGGACACTTGTTTGGTTTCTTCATTATGGATACTTGTTTGTGGATATATCTGAAAAATTAGGTTTGAGGTTGATTTGGTGTTTAAGCCATGATGTCTACAAGATTATCTTCTTGTTATCCCATCTTGCAGGTTACTAATGTGATGATGAGTTTGCATGTTTAAATGTTTGAGATTTACAATTTATATGACTTGTAAGTGTGTCCAACCTATTGATTGTAGTAGGTCGACTCAGATGTGGATTATGTATATGCACAAGATTGATTCAACATTGATGCAAACTTTATTAGTTAATCTTGCATGTGGTCATTCGTGCATTGGTAGGTGTTGTATTAGGACGAGGATGGATTATTGGAGTGTTAGTATTGTTAGTGCTTGAGACTTGTAGCATGTGGTTTACTCACAATGTCATAGATATAGACTTGAAAGGAGATTGTTTTTGGAGTGAGTCATGATGACTTAGTTACCCTGGAGAAGCATTCTCATTCTTTGATGAGCCTATAAATTGTCATATTTATTCCATTATTTGTCACTTTAATCCATGTTTATAATGTTATTCCAACACATTTATTGATCTTACCTTATTTCAGTGAAGCATTGACTATAATAAATTATGATTAATAAACATTTGTATGTTTAGTTAGTTGATGACTAAATAAAGGTAGTTTATTATATTATAAAAGGTAAATTATTAAATGTAAAATATTTTGGAATAATAAACAGTTTGTGAGAGATTTGAGTCGTTCATGCAGTTGGAAAGAAGAAGAAACAAGTTGATAGTTGTCACCATGTAATTGTTGACTGGAAGTGCAGAAAAAGTCAAAACTCAATTTTAGTAAAATAGACATATCTCCCTCATTTTTTAATGAAATTTAGATTTTCAAAATGATTTGCAAAGCTAAAAAGGAGGCACACAAACCCATTAAATTGTTTGAAGAGATACACAATAAGAAAGGAGAACCATTCACCAAAAGTTGATTAAGACAAAAGTGGCAATAGGAAAGGCAACAGACTTAGTGAAACATCTTCCATTTATTGTAATTCAAGTTTTAACTTAAAAGGAAGTTGGATATGAATTTTAATCTATTTATTTATACCAACAAATTAGTTTTTTCATATAAGAATCCAAACAAACTCCTTTCCAATCAATCAAAAGACAAGTTGTAATAGGACTCTACTTATTAGTCATTGTTTTGTTGTCACTTGAAGAAGAATCATCTTCCTTGTTTAAAGGGATGATAGGACACATTTAAGATGTTTGTTAGATAGTCAATTACAATGTTACATGTGTATGAGTTTTGAGTACTTAGCCAAAAATGTAAATAACCAAGCAAGGGCTACTTGAAGTATTTTGTATGTTTGATAATTATAATAGTAGAACCCACAAAAAATTGCTATGTTATTACACAACTTTCTACAACCACTATTGTACAGTTAGATTTATTTTCAGCACTTATGTTTTTAAGTTTTATTTATTGCTTTTAGTTAATTTCCTATACACAACTGATAAAATAACTTAGTCTCCCATAACACACAAATAGTGCCAATCCATTTCAAGTACACGTCCACGGGTTGACAATTTAATGTACCTTCTAGTCCATGAAAGGTTGCTTTGATTGGATAACTATCCTTGAGTTGTGAAAGCTATTAGGCCACCACTGATTCTCAAATAGAATTAGGAGCCTCAATATTGAGAGGATATTGTTTTTGGAGTGAGTCATGATGACTTGGTTATCTTGGAGGAGCATTCTCATTCTTTACTTTTGATCTACTTGACGATTTGTCATTTGAAAGTTTTTTGCCCATTATTTTTTCAAATGTGTTATGTTTTATGCTTTATCTTTCATAGATACGGATTTTGCGCTATGGATGATTCCAAAGGATTTATTTTGAGAGATGTTTGGCATAAATATCTCCTTGTGCATAACTTATATTATGATATCACTACGAGGATTATAGGAGATGGTTATTGGGTTAATCTCTTGATTCGGAAATAGACATTTTGAGTTTGAACTTCCTTCGTTAGAGAGGCTTACATCTATGTTAATATTACATGATACATGTTTCATTTGATCTATGAGATTGAGTGGTTGGATGTTTTGAAAGTTTTCACTTGGGGTTGCAAGGAGATAGTACTTGACACATCATAGTACTTTGAGGTGTTGGAAGGACATGTTTTGTTTTACAAGGTCTTTTTTCATTCGATGGTTGCTTCTTGGAGGTTCATGTTCATATGATTTGGGAGGATTGTGGTGATATATTGTGAGGGAGTATGTAACTATTTGGGTTGTATGTGTCAATCATTGTTTGTGTTCTTGGTACTTCATGTGTTTGATCATTTACCACACCTTGGAATATTGTTGATTGGTAGACTTGATATGCCTTATTCTATTTCAATTTTGACATTACCCATGCAATAGGAGTTCTTGGATATATATGTTCTTCAATGATACATTTGATATAGGGAGCTTGATTGTGGTATATAGGTTGGACATATTTTTGGCATGAGTTTACTAATGTTGTTGATACCTCCTCGATATGGATGGTTGAATGTATTAGCGTGTGTTGTGGATGCCATTATTTAATCATGTGGTTTTTTGTCTTTACAACAATGTAGAACTTTTGTTATCACTTAGATTTGATGCTTGTGTTCTTCGATTGATGCATCTTCACCTTGGCTTGTTCCTTTTTTTCCATAGGTGGCATGTTGGAGGGTGATAATTCTTGCTTGAGATGGTTGTCACTTTAGTTTTATTACAAGTATCTTGATGGAACATACGAGCATGCTGGAGATTCATGTGGTTTCATATATAGTTATGATGATGTATTTCATTGATTGACTCTTATGCAATGTATACCCCACAAAAATGTTACATTATAATATTATAATTAAATAATTATTTAGTTGTGACACATCTTGAAGATGTGTTTAGACATGTTAGGTAATTATTTGGGGACCACTTATAAAATTGTATTGTAACAATGAGTTGATTATTTTTTTGGTGTGGGAGATATAGAATAATTAAATTAGTATTTGGAGAAAGATATTTAATAATGTGCAAAATTAGTACCTAATATTAAATGAGGAGTCATTGGTTTTTTGTTAACATAATTTTGTGACAAATGATTTTATCTTACCACTTGCTTGCATTTGTGTGAGAGCTTCAATGTATATAAACAAGCACGTGTTTAATGGTTAATGTTGTCTGAATAAATGGGTTGTCATAGTATTGAGTCTTTTAGAGGAGTGTAAATGTGAAGCATGACATAGAATATGTGAATTCATGCATGGACACATATATGATGCATTAGAAAGGCTTGATATTTAGAAGTATTCATTATAACTTAGTAAGAGCATGCTTTATTTATTTATTAAATAATTGATGGAATATGGATGCTTTAGGAGGTTAATTTTTTCCCTCTTAAGGATTTCTTTAGGATATATCTTGTGATATCTTGTAATTTGTCTATTTGATTTATGCATTGAGTGTTTTGTATGCTTGCATGCATGCTTTTCTTTCATGGGGTTATGTAAGATATGTGTTAAATGATCTACAGTTCGAATGAAGATTTCTTAACATCGAGTCCAAGCTTGAATCAAAAAACAACTTTTGAGTCTTGGGTGAGTCAGAGTCTTGTAACATTGCTTTTGTTTGATGACAATAACACAAACCCAACTAATATCACTAACAAAAACGATAACACTTCCAATGTTCCTAGAAAAATGACACCACAACAAAATACAAATGCTAGCAATTAATGAATATCCCATTATACTACATTAGCCTTGTTGCTTCTATCATACATGTTTCATTACTTCACAACCTCTTTCTATGCATGCAAAAGGTATGCTCAGACTCCTTAAGTACACTTGCCATTATTTTAATTACATCAACTTTATTCATGAAGGGCGGTTATCATTAACGAGATTTGGGAAACTTGGCCAATCAAATATATCATATCTTTCCATAAACTTACGTCATTATGCTCTCTATAACAATGGAGAACCTTCACATTCTCAAATTTATTTAACCAATATAAGATTTCCTCTAACATATTGCCAAGTTTCTAGTTGGGCAATACGTTTTTTTCACCACATTTGCCACTATTAGAGAATACCTTTTAATTTCTAACACTGTACACCTGCCATGAACGATGCTTGGATTCCTGCTCTTATGACTTCTCATTCTACTTCATTATTCATCCAGCGACTCAAATACTTCATGCCTCTAATATAAATTGTCCATTTATATCTCATACTACATAACATGCTCCGACTCTGCTCCAATTACCTTTGAAAGTCCCATCAAATTATGTTTTTACTCCACTCGGTGTCTTCCATTTACCATACCTTCTCTTCTTAGAAGAATCTATTAGCCCTTGAACAGGCAAAATAGGCTATTATTAGTGCAATAGTTCAAACTTATTTCTAGACTGTGTATGTTGGTCTTCATTAAAAATTAAATTGTGTCCTCAAAACAATGATCGTAAATTTGATCTAACACCCTTTGACCTGCAGTTTTGGGCATTAACGACCTTCCCCAAAAAGATCTTCTTTATTCCTTTGGATCATAACCCTTTGCAATTCAAAGTTCTTTTCCTCCCTACAAAAACATTTTGATTGACATAGCATTTTGATCCTCATCAGAAAAACAACATTCTTAATTACCTGTATTTAATTTAATAATAGACCGATTTTATCTAAGTACCAAATGCAAGTTGCTAACAAATACCTATACCGATAGATGAACTACTCGCCGAAAACTTCTTCGGGAGTTTTTATGGTTCATGAGTTTTAAGGATTTTTACTCGCATCAAAACTCGCCGAGTTTTTAAAAAAGGCAACCAGTGTTTAAAAGGAAAAAACAACAAAAAACCATTTTATTTCATCATTTCTTGACTTCTATTTTGCTGAGAGGGGGAAAAAAAACTCTTCCAAACACTTGCAAATTGATTTCCATCGATTTGAGGTGGATTTGAAATGGATTTTAGGTGGTTTTTGAAGAAAAATCAGATTCCTACGTAGGTTGTCTGATTTTTTTCTATGTTTTTTTAAAACATTTTATTTATTTTTTGTTGCATCTAGATGAATAGAAAATCATTCCTAAGAAGTCAAAAATGTTTTTAAGTCATTGGAACAAGATTTGACACTATTTTTGACAAGTTTTGTTGAATTTTTCACTATTTTTTTTAAGAATCTTTAGTTTTTTTTTCAAAATCAAACCCTAATAGTTTTATTTATTTATTTTTAACTTTGAATGATGCCTAAAATTATTTAAACTAATTTAGATAGTTTGCTAAATTGTTAAACTAAAATATTAACATTGTCTTTTCACTTTGTATGTGTAGGTTAACAGTTAACTATTAGTTGAGTATGGCAAATTCAGGGTATGATTGGCAACTAGAACCATGCCCATCTAGATATATAGGCACTCGTCCTAAAGGTGCTAGAGATAGGGCTTGGAGGTATGCCTATGAAGGACCGGACCCTGGGTCGGTGATTTGCATTAAATGTGAAAAAGTAATTCATGGAAACATAAACCGCCTCAAATACCACCTTGCAAGCATTAGGAAGCATGATGCTAGGGTATGTCCTGGAGCCACTAAATAAATAAAAAGAGACATTAATGCCAAACTTTTAGCCAAGGAAGAGAAAAAATTGCAAAGGGAGAGGGCAAAACTAGCCATGAGAGCACCCATAGCTGAATCTCAAGGTGCTTCAATTAACATTGAAGAAGAAGAAGAAACACTTTAGGGCATAGTGCGCTCTCGCCGTGGCCCACGTATCTGCAAACCCAACACCACCTTGGCCACCACTTCTGCTTTTTCTAGTAGAGTACATGTTGCATCACCATCAAGGACACGGTCTATAGGTAATTATTTTGTGTCCAGGAACACACCTGGAGCACAACCATCATTAGAGGCCACTAGATGGAATAGAGAGGCACATGAGAAAACAAACATTGCATGTGCTGTTTTTTGGTACTTCAACATCTCATTCAATGTGGCAGACAATCCATATTGGCTAAATTTGGTTGCCGCAATGACAGTTTCAGGAAAAAAGGTACAAGGCCCCTTCTCGCAAGGATTTGGGTGGGAGGTTAGTAAATAGTCCACTTGATTTCATTTTTAATTGTTTTTCTTGTTTATTAAATCAAAATTGTGTACTAAGACCTAATTTCACTTTGTTCTTGTAGATTGATCACAAATGCAATTGATAGAGCAAAAAAGTGGCGGAGAACCAAATAAAAAAATGGAGAAAATATGGCTACACCATTTTTTCCGATGGGTGGACAGATGACAAAAACTACACCATTATTACTTTTTGGGTTGCTTGCAAGGATAATGTGGTTTTCTTGAAATCGGTTGATGCTTCCAATAAGGTGAAAAATGTAGAAACATTAGTTGAAATGTTGGAGCACATTGTCATGGAGGTGGGACTAGAGAATGTGGTGCAAATAATCACAGATAATGCAACAACATATGTGGCAGCGGGTAGAATCCTCCAAGATAGGCACCCCACTCTTTTTTGGACACCTTGTGCATCACGTCCTTGACCTTCTTTTGGAGGAAATAGGAAAACTTGATTGGGTGACTCTAGTTGTGGAAAATGCAATGAGGATCACAAAATATATTTACAATCACCCTTGGGTTCTACATTTGATGATAGAGCACACCTAAGGGAGAGATTTGGTGAGAGTCGATGTCACAAGGTTTGCAACTATTTTCTTGACATTGCAAAGCATTCTTGGTGCATTGACTTCTTTGAAACAAATGTTTGTGAGTCAAGCATGGCTAGACTCACCTTATTCAAAAAGGCTAAAGAAACAGTGTCGCATGCATAGTCTTTGACAACCATTTGCACAAAAGGCTGCAAAGATTGTGAAGGTAACTTCAAAACTTGAATTTTTAATTATTCTTAATTCAAGTCTTTCATTAGTAATTTGTAACTTCATTAATTAATCCATTTGTAATTTGTATTTTTCAATTGTAGGTGTCAGAACCCTTGGTTAGAGTTCTTTGTTTGGTAGATGGGGATAAAAACCCAATGGGATACATTTATGAGGCCATGGATAGAGCCAAGGAGTCTATCAAAAATTACTAGGAGGGGGATAGAATCAAATTTGATCCCATTTAGGAAATTATTGATAAGAGGTGGAACAATCAACTCCACCAACCCATTCATGCAATAGGGTACTTAGATCCTAATGGAGGGATCATGGAGGGCCTCACCACATGCATTTAGAGGATGATACCTGAGGTTCAGGTGAGAGACCTTGTTGTGGCCGAACTCCAAAATTATGAGGAAGCAAAGGGTAAGCTATTCTTTTCAGAATTGGCCAAGAAAAGAAGAACCACTCAAAACCAAGTATAACATTTGCCATTTGGATTTTGGGGTCTAAAGTGATTGATAAATTGATAAATTATGTTTTCACTTTTCTCTTTGCTTTCTAACTTTTCAATATTTTTTTTTGCAGATGCTGGGTGGCCAAGTTGGGTGGAAATACCCAAATCTCAAAAAATTTGCCCTCAGAATCTTATGTCAGCCTTATAGTTCATCCAATTGTGAGCGCAATTGGAGCTTGTTTGAAGCCATCCACATGAAGAAGAGGAGCAAGTTAGCACAAAAACACCGCAATGACCTTGCCTTTGTGCAATATAATTTTCAATTGTGCATACAAAAGGTAGAGGAAGCACCAACTAGTCCAATTGACTTGGATGATATAGATCCTTACAATGATTGGACATCACAAGAGCAACCTCCATTGTTTACAAAAGACCACATCACTGATTTGGAGAGGCAAGCTATGGAGGAGGATGGGGGTGGATTTGGTTTCACACCGAATGACATTGAAGATGAGGAGGATGAGGAGTCATTACCAGTGCTAGGAGCAACTAGAGACATAGTTTCATCCAAGATGGAGGACGAGCCACAGCCCAAGCCAAACATACTGAGCAAGGAGGCACAGTCACACCCACAACAGACTTCTAAGACTAGCCCCTCTAGTTTTACCTCTCCACTAGTTTTTACTAGAGCTGGGAAGAGGAAGATGTAATTGTAATGATGTATTTACTTTTAGTTTTAAAAAAACTATTTACTATTTTGCTTCCAGCCATCAACATTCATCATGAGGATGCGATTTTGTACCCACTTTGCATTTAAATATATCTAGACTCAGCTTGTTTCTTTGTTTTCTCATTTATTGACTCATTGAATGCATCTTCTCATTGAATTTTGCAAAAAAAAATGCAATTCTAATTAAATTTAAGAGATTTTTTTAAGTTCCAGAGTTTTTTGCTGAGTACTGGCGGAGTTTTTTGTTTTGGTGAGTAGTTCAACTATGCCTATACCTACCCCACCTCTTGCAGAGACATCATATTGTTCATTTAATTCATTTTTATTTGACTCCTTACAAATCATTATTTAAGGAAGCGTAGATTGTTCTTAGATGCTTTAAACAATAAAACAATAAGATTGACAAGCACATAATGACTCACACTTAAGTTCTTATACACTTCAATTCCAACCAGAATACCAAATACCTCCCACATTGTTAACAAGAAGATTTTTCTTACACTTTCTTTTAAACAATAAAACAATAAGATTGACAAGCGCACAATGACTCACAGTTAAGTTCTTATACACTTCAATTCCAACCAGAACACCAAATACCTCCCACATTGTAAACAAGAAGATTTTTCTTACACTTTCTTTTAGGAAAGCGTGCCACTTAGATTAGATTCTTGCAAATAGTCAACATCCAATCCAAATGTCTACAAATGAGTTTCATTCATTCCTTGGTTCCAAAACCTGCTCTAAAAATATCCACAATTCACCTGCATAATCCCTTCGCATCATTTTCAGAACTTCAGATTTTATACACAATGCATTGACTACATCAAAACGCATTGTGCATATAAATTTTCCCAGAAAAAAGGCCAAAGAAATCTGGGCAATAAATTGTATCCATTGAGACAAATGTCGTAAACATAAATAGTCATTCTGCGATACTCTAAAAGATATTCTGCTATATATTTGAGCAGGCCATCTAACATTGGGCATGTTTCCTATTTCTCGCCTTCAAAATCCACAATGCGCCCTCTCATCTATTAAAGAAACGGCAATGACCTGCAAATACACAACTTCTAACAACCATGAAGATTCAGACGATTCTCTAAATTAGCTTTATGGAAAAAGGTACCAATCTTCTTGTCTAAATATAAAATTATAATAGAACCAATATTTCTGAATGTGAAGAGAGCTAAAATGGACACCCTATTAGAAATTCATGACCTTCACCAATGTTACCAAAATAAAACGGTGGCAGCAAATGGGGTTAACATCAACAATTTTTTCAAAAAAAATGTTTTTATAAAAACAAAGAAAAGAACAGCATAGTTGTGTTCCATCTTGTCCAAATCGTTTCATTTATTTCAACAAAAACTACTTTGCTGCTCAAAACCAACCTTAATAGATGTCTATCATAAATGTTTGAAAATATAAAGTCACCATCATTAAACACGTTGCAATTGAAATGTAAAAATGAAATTCTTTAGGATGAATAAAGAGTGATCACTCATCAATAACAACATACGCATCAAGAAAATTTGTAAACACAAAGATGAAAGAGAAAATTTCAAGAAAACATTAAAAGATATAGGCATTGTTGTATTGTGCTTTCTTCAAAGATTACATCCTTGCAACTTGAAACATTGACAAATCACAAAAAAATAATAGGTAGAAAAGAATCAGTATCCCTCCTTGATACAACTTTTTTTTGTAGAAAGGATTCTGCAAAGAACATTTTTACCCAGTGCAACTCCTTTCTTAACTGCAGCATATATTCGAGTACCACAGTTACTAAAAGAGCAGAATTCCATACGGCATAAGCATCATAATCAGCGCAAATAATGTTTGTCTCATGCTCTTGTCAACACCTGAAATCATTGTGCAGTTTCTGGAGTCTCTGAACTTTCCTCTTCTTCTGATTCATAAACAATTTATCAGTACAATACTACAAACTATCCCGAGTTTATCCTAAAAAATGAAATAAATGTATGTGAAAAAATGCATAGGGGGACTTTATTCATTCTGTTAGAATCTTAACAAACTAAACCAAGCCAATTATGACTTAAAAATTCAAAGGTAAAATACTAAAAATCACGTTGTTCCATGTCAAAACAACATAAATGTGAGTCTCAGACAATGATTAGAGAGAACTACAGTGCACAACACTAGTGAAATGATTATCCGATGCATATGCAATTGCAACATACAAAACACAGCCATATATTTCTATACTCAAGTATGAAACAACATGAGCAAACTACTAGAAATACATGTTGTTTCTAAAGAGGATTGAATGTAGACTATAGTAAAGGTATTCTTCACACCGTGGTTGAAAAACTTGGGCAAAGCACAGACTTGGGAAAAAACTCAGAAATAACTCAGCAAATTCTCCAAACATTAAAAAAACACACAGATTTATTAAAATATTCTCCAGAAATGTGCATATTACTGAATTTAGGTAAACATATTACTGATTTTCTTCATATTAGATCAAAGTTAGAGTTCATTAACTATGATAGGCCAAAAAATGAGTTCAATGCATATCAACTTCAAGATTTAATATAAATATACATGACAAATTACAATTTCATAGTTCATAATCTATAAATTAAAATTTTTTTCCAGGGCTGAAGCTCAAAAAAGTCTACTGCCATCGTGTGGGTGTTGTAAACAAAATGGTATAGCTGAATCGCCATCAACAAGAGCCTCAATAGAAGCCTCAGCCATAGGATCATGTTAGGAATGTGATTAACTTTCAACTAATGGCTCACCAGTGTCACTTTCTACCCTGTCAAATGTTGTCACTTTTACTTCCCAAGTAATTAAATCATGAACACTGTATCCACATCCTATGCAACCCAATCTAACTAGAGATCAATGTTATCAAGGTCAAGTGCCTAATATGTTCCCTGCCTCTCTACCTACTTTGGATGCAATTATAGGTTGTACTACACAAAGACAAGGTAATTAGAGCACTTTTGACTCAACATATAGTGCTTCTTTGTATGAACTGCCTTAAAAAAAACTCTAATTGTGCTCACAATCTAAAACATTACAAAGCAAAGACAAGATACAGATAACAAGATTTTGAAGATTAGATGTTGTTGCACCAAAATTTTCTCAACACAAATCTGCAAGCACAATATTTACGACTTTGTAAGGATTTTAGTAAACTTGAAAAAATAAAAAATAAACAAAAAAAATAAATTAAACATGTCTTTTTACCTAGTTGCCAAGTGGCTCTTCTTCGAATACATAGAGAAGAAAACTGGGTTACTGAATCAGCCTGAAAACTGGCTATTTCCAGGTACAAATCATACCTGAATTGAGAATGGAGTGGAACCGATCAGCATCTCACTTAGGGTTTGATTTTCAGATTCAACATGTTTTTCTAGCTCTTTAATAGGAAAGTTGAAAACCCTAAATGACCATTGCAGCAATCTGAAACCAAAACCTTGTACCCACAAAACTTTAAAGGTATATTTTGTGTGACATTCAGTGGCCAATGTGGATTTATCAATTGCTGGGCAAAGGAATATTGTTGAGTGTGTTGATATGTGGCGACTGATCATGCTGTTGGGCTTAAATTTTGGTGACTTTGTGAACCACATTTCCCCCAAATCAATTGATGGGGGAGTGCAAGGGCGTAAAGCCCTTCTTGCAAGACCATCCCTGGTGGGGACCTAGGGGTGGAGCCCATGACAAGGGTTTCGGAGAAGCTACGCAGCGCCCTCGAAGAAAAAATTGCCCATTATTTAATAAAGGAGTCAACTATTATTTTGGCATGTAAACCGCCACAAAGGCTTGATAAATATGTAGTTGTGTAATATGAAAGATCATCAGATTGTAATTTTCTCTTCGTTGGATAATAAAAGAAAGTGGATGGCTATTTCTCTATGGATGTAGCCCACATTGGGTGAACCACGTTAAATCTCTCTGTTATTGTGAATTGGTATTTTTTGCCTCTTTTATTTTGCATTATATTTAATATTGTTTATTGCTCTGGTTTGCCTAAACCTTAACAAAGCAGAGGCATCCAACTCTCTTCTCACCCTATTATTGAGTGGTGCTATATTCTACACGAAAACTTTCGGGCTTAGGTTCTCCTTTTTTGATTGAACCGAACCAATCCAAGGGGGCAAATAACAGATTCCCTTGAGGGAAAAATTAATCTCTCCCGATCCTATCTCAAATGGTTGGGGAAATGTGACTCGCGATCAAGAACATGTTGTTATAAATATTTATACTTCATATATATTATTACATTTTAATTTCATATATATCTATATATATATATATAAATAATTTTTATTTTTATTTTATTTAGCTTTTGAATTTAACAATACAGATATGTAAATATAAACACATTTATGATATGATTTTTGTACAGACAAACCAAAAACATACCCAACCCCTCTCAAAATTGTCATACCACTGTATCATACCTCCATACCCGTTACCTGCATTGTCCCCAAATTAATAACTTAGGAAGAAAAAAACCTTCCCTCCATTGCCTTGTAAATTTGTAACTCATCATATATGATATCCCTAAGTTTCTCATTGGGGACCATCTCTCGATACCTATGTTACCCTGAGTTTTTAGGATGGGGGGATGGGGAAACAAGTTTTCGGGACGGATTTTTTTTTCCCAGAGTGGGGGACGACAGTGGGGACAGCTATATAAAAATAGGAAAATTTTTAAATATATAGGGAAATTTTAAATATTCGTATAAAAACATGGACTTATATACATTATAAAACCTTAACATTAACATTTGTGTTAAATAATTTAAATTGAGAGTTTGCATGAGAGTGGAAGTCAAACAAATAATCAAAATTCAATCATTAATTTTATGGGATAGCCAGAGTACGGGTTTCCAAAAATTTCCGAGTTTCCGAGACATCCCCATTTTTGGGACGGGTCAAATTATGCCAGTAATGCATCCCCAGGTAACATAGCTCAATACACATCCATATCCTTCTTGTCTACTCTCAATTTAGTGAAGAAGGAAAAATTGAGGTTAACATAGTAAGCAACCATATCAATGTGTTGGTGGAATTGTCATTTCCACCTCCAATCAATAATGCAACAGATGGGTTCATATTTGTTTTTATTTGATCCATACAAATATTGAATCACTTCTTTGGCCCTATCCATGGCCTCATATAGATACCCCATAGGAAGTTTGTCCCCATCCACTAACTATAGAACTCAAACGAATAGTTCCAATGCCAAAAACAAAAGAGTATAAAAATGAAATTAGAAAACTACACTAAATCAGATTTAAATATCAAAATTTTACAAAATCATCAAATTATAACATTATAAAATATATAAAAATATTGAATCACTTCTTTGGCCCTATCCATGGCCTCATATAGATACGCCATAAGAAGTTTGTCCCCATCCACCAACTATAGAACTCAAACAAATAGTTCCAATGCCTAAAACAAAAGAGTATAAAAATGAGATAAAAGAATTACACTAAATCAGATTTTTTAGAACTTGAAGTCAGCACAAAATCATCAAATTATAACTGTTAACAAAATTTTGCACATGTCAAATTTGGTTCTCTAATGAAGCCTTGCATTCATTTTGAGAAGTTCAAATCATGAACAAGAAATCATAAATGCATTGTTTTTGTCTAATTTGTTTGCTTCATGTGCAGATATAGGAAAAGTGAGACAGTATGTGGGTTAAAATGTGGCTCCCACGAGGGTTGAGCTCAGCATGCTGTAGATCACAAAGACATCTATGCTACATTGCAGATGAAATGGCGTGGCTGATGTAAGGCCAAAAGAAACTCAGAGCAAATGCAATCGACCTGTGTAAATTTTTTTAATTAGGCGCCAAAGAAGGTTTTAAAAGGCCTTAGAGTTTCCAAGTAGTTTCAGTTGCCAGGTAGGAAGACCTTTTATCCCACATTGGCCACGCGGAGGGAGTTTATCACATTTAAATATAAGGTCACATATAACTATAGTGTCAAAGCTTGCAAGCTTTTGGCAAGACGAGGCAGCTCGTGGCCTGGTGGACCCTGTGTGCTCGCATCTCAAGGCGTCCTAATTTTGTGGCCGACTGGTGGGAAGAGACTAAAGAGCGAGCAAGTTGAACAAAGATCAACGGTGATGTGGGTGATCCAACGGCTATCGCTAAGGCGCAATGGAAAGCTGCACACCAGGTTATCGCCGCAACTTGGCGACTGATGACGTGGCGGAACAGCGAGTATAAGACCAAGGACAAGTGGCAGACAGGTGGTTGGTGACATGGCACGGATGGGCGACATCGAGCAAATCTTGGCCGCGATGAGTCCTGAAAAGGTTTCATCGAAGGCTCAGTTCCTTCAACATCGAGCAGACCTTGGCCGCGATGAGTCCAGAAAAAGTTTCACCGAAGGCTCAGTTTGATCGACATAATAATATCGATGAAACTGCAGGTTCGATGAGACTGGTAAACGGCTTGCCGATGGAATACTTTGGCCGAAAGAAGGATATCCGACAAAGCAAGACGCGTGGCAGGCTCGACAGACAGGTGGTTCCTAGACGGATCTCCGAAGCCAATCAAGCGGTGACATAGGTGTACACACGGAACAAGAGAGAAGATCAGCCGGTGCTAAATATCGAGCAGGTTCACGAAAGATCAACGGTAGTCTGAAGGATCTAAGGGCTATCGCTATACCGCTATAGAAAGAAGCTCACTAGTTATCATAGCGACTTGGCGACAAAGCACGTGCGGAAAAGGCAAAGGGGAGGTGAGCGGCTAAGATGCTAAAGATCAAGCAATTTGAGCATAAATCGACGACCGTCGCTATATAGCAAGATAAAAATGCTTGCTGGTTATCTCATGCGACTTGGCAACTGATGATATGGCCGTCCAGGTGGGCTCAGAGCAAATAAGAATGTGCCACATGGTAGAGAGAAGTTGAAGAACCAAGGCAGACCAAGAGTAAAGATCGAGCAAATTGATCACATCCAACGATCGGGTGGACAGATCCGATGGTGGTCGCTAAGTTGCAAGGAAAAGTTGCTCGCTCAGTTATCGATGCGACTTGGCGACAAGGTGGATCCAGGTCCAGATGGAAGACAAAATGGACCCGCGAGCAAATCAGAGGCTGACACGTGGCAAAAGTCTACAGATGAGCGGATGTCTAAGTCAACCTTGAACTTGAACCGGTTCAAAATGGTTCAATGGTTCAAAGTTCAGTGGTTCAACGCTTCAAAATGGTTCAATGGTTCAAAGTACATTATCGTCGCTCGTTCCCATGGGCCCAGGATGAAGAAAGCAAACAAGCAGAGATAAAAGCAAACGGTGGGGCCCGCTAGAAAGTAAACGAAAAGTTAATGCAAACGGCCATGGTTCATGCAGGCGATCCAGTGGCTGGCAGTAATATTAAATTGCATGGTGGACTCAGAACTGGTTATTCGAACAGTGAAAAGCCCGCCAAGCAAGGGGATAATTTCTACGTGAAAGATTAATGCAAATGCTTATTGATTATCTGAATATCCGAGTGTTACATATCGTTGGAAAGCTCGCAAAACAAGGAGATCATTTCCACAATCATTTTTTAACAGAAGTTTCAACACGGAGAGCAGTTGCCAGAGAATGCATAAGATTTTCTCAGTGGGATTTCTTTTAATATAGTCACAGTTCAGTTCATCATGCAACTTTCACATGGGGGTAGCTATTTTTCGCATTTAGATATGCAGATTTTTAAACAGGAGGATCAGTGGCAATCCTTTTGAGCAGTAAAGATTATTATTTTACAGTATTGTGCATGAGTTTTTATGCCATTTTTGGGGCAGATTCGCCCAAGGCTTTTCTCATGCAGAGTTTTTAGGGTTTTTGAAGGGGATTCATCATGATTTCAATTTATTCTTTCCCTCCTTTTTTCCCCCTGGTTCTTTCTTTTTTGCATACACATTTTTGCAAAAAAGCATTGTATCTCAGCACTTTTTTTTCAGTTTTCAGCATTGTAATAGAGATTATTTTCAGTTTGCAATAGAGAGTTTCAGTTTCCTTGTCAATTATTTCTTATTTTTCCATTGTCAGATGAATGATTTGACAAAGTTATTGTGATTTAATTTTGAATCCTTTTCTTTGTCTCATTTATGCTTTGTAGAGATAGGAAGATTTCATAGTAAATTCAGGTTGTGGGTTGTGTTCATTTGGTTTCTAGTTCTTTGCATGTTTGTGAAAAATCACTTTTCCTACATGCAGAAGTTAGATAACTTCGAGCCTTCACATGAAATGTTTATGAATTTCATGATCTCATTTGATTCGCAAGATAATTTTTGGGTCTTGTTGCAGCTGGTTATAGTTTTAGGACAGCAAGTAGAACTGCATCATTTTGGTGTATCACCTCCATTAGGATAGGTTTTTCATTACATGGAAGACTTTTACCCTTTTCCCACAAGAAGTTAGTGTAGGAGATCCATCAGAACAGGAAGTCGGCCTGATCTCCGGAGATTCACCTTCACTTTGAGCAACCCACAGGCTCGAAGGTGTTTCCATGTTTCACAGGATTGCTTGCTTTCGAACTTAGCATCACGGGTGCAATCTTCAGTGACAACGAGTTTTTGGCATGCCTGGTGGGACCTCTTTGGATTGTTTTAATCCAAAGCTTTTCCACACATTTCTGATTTTTGGTGTGAAAATTAAAAAATTCAGCCTTTGGAGGCAAGATCTACCCACACCTGGCAACTCCAAGTTATAAATCTACTGGTTTCAGCAGTCTAAGTGCTGGTATGATTCAAAACAATTCTAAATTTTTAGTTTCAGCTCTTTATATGAATAAAAATGTTTAATTTCCAGAGACAGTATAATTACCCACCTCCATATTATGAGAATTCTGCCCAAAATGCTTCTTATCAGCAATACCCAAATAGCCATATTGTTGGATTTAACCCAAATAGCCATATTGCAGCTAATAACCAGCAAGTTTATCCTTCTTACCACCCACCCACCACAACTCAGTTTGCATGGCAACCTAACCCAGCCTATAATCAGCCTCAAGGAGGTTTTATTGATGCAAATCAGTATGCTTCAGAGCTTAGACAGATCAAGGATATGGCGAAAAAGCATTTTAAAGACCTACAATCCATCAATAGTATCTTGCAAGGTTATGTTGTGCATATTGATGAGACTAACAAGAATTTAGATAAGCAGCAAGATGAGTGGGCTCATCAAGCCTATCTTCATGAGCAAAAAGAGTTAGATTTGCAAGCTCAATTTTATGAGCAGAAATTGAAGGAACAAGGTAAGAAGTTTGCAAATCAATTGGCAGTCCAAAAAAGGCAATATGATGAGAAGCTCACCAAGTTAGAGGTATAATCAATACCTCCTCTTTCATTGCAAGATTTTGTGCTTAAACAAGAAGAAGGCCCAGTTGGTACTTTTCCAAACCCTTTCTTTGGTAAGGAAATCCATTCGTTTAATACCATGTGTTTCATGTGTTTCATGATTCGCGAGGGATCCTGGCCTCATTCATAACAGTTAAACTTTTCACACAAAGAGATGTTATGGCTCCAAATATCAAAATATAATATTGAATTGACACTTACTAAAACAATTGATGATTAAAAAGGGGCCACAGAATTGTTGATATTGTCTCATAACTGGACCAAAAGTTCACATAAAAGGCCTTCGAAGCTACCAAGTTTAACATCCTAACCATTAGGTCATATGATTAGAAACATGAACGTAGGTAATCCCATTCTAAGTATAAACTTTTGATGCCGAATCATTCAAGAAACATACTCTGGAGGGGTTGTGCTGCATAATAGCATAGACAACCTTAATGGCAGATCTTAGGTATACCTTTTCATGAAAGCCACTTGACACTTGCACTCAATCATGTCCCTTTGTCTCATACTTCATTCAGGAATCTAGAGGGGCTGTGCTGCATGGCATAGACAACCTTAATGATAGATCTCCGGTATATCTTTCCATGAAAGCCACTTGACACTTGCACTTAATCATGTCCCTCTGTCCCATATTTCGTTAAGAAATCTTCTATGGTAGCAGGCAAGTATCGTGGTGCACTCGTGGTTGGCATGAAAATTTATTTTTATTCACCTATAATTATAAACCAAGAACCTATTGGCCAATTATTGGCAAGATTTGACAATTAAGAAGGCATCCCAACATCCTCCAAGTATTGCATCATTTATTTGCTACAGTAGCCTTCAACTACATCACGCAAATGTAGTTACAGGTCCTTGGTAGCCTTGATCTTGATCCACTAAAGCCCAATGATTTGATGTTTAGCCAGCGATTCAAACAGGGACCATCTTATTTCATGTCAATTGTCTTGAGAAGGAGGTTAAAAACATCTGTAAGTATACAATACTAGTTTCACTGCATTAAGAATATGACTAGTGTTGATATTAATTAGGGAAGGGCGGATTCATATTGCCTTGGGCAACATTGGAATCCGCCCAAATAAGGTCTGGCCCCTCTTGCCTCCTACGTGGCCGTATTCCCCACGCTATAGCAAATAAACCTCAGCGCACTATCCAATAGGGCCGACCCTATTAACAAGACAGATAAAAGGAAATAATTAAAAGGTTAATTATTTAAAGGCCGACCTAGTTAAGGAAGTCGCTCCATATAAATAAGAGATCAAGATTCATTTGTTAGACAATAAAGTCAATAAAGCTCCTTCATCCTTATGCAAAATTTGCCCAAGTGCGAACTTCAGTCACCTGCAGCTACAGCAACCTTCATCTATCATTAGGAGGTGTGAAATCCATTTTGAGGTGTTGGCAAATTCAGTAAATGCACAGGGAACTGATTGGAGATCTGCTATTCATACACACACAGCAAGGACTACCATTTATGTATACCAAGCGAACTGCATAAAGGACTGCTATCTAGGTCATACACAGCGAATTCCTTGGAGGCCTAAAATCTAGGGTACTGGAGCAGCAGCATCCATCCTTCATATGACAGCAAGTGATTGTTGAAGGCTGTCACCTCATACCTCTTGTGACAGCAACATCTGAACCTGCAAATACATGAGATAAGTGTTGTAATGATTACATAACTATAATCCATAATCAGATCTAAGGATCTTTTCTGGCTGGGTTTTTCCTCCTAGGAGGTTTTCCCAAGGTAACTGTGTCTTGCTGTTAATTTGTTTATTTCTATGTTGTCATTTTCTTTCAGTTAAACAATCTAAATCTAAATTTCTAAGTTATGTCAATCTGAAAGTGTTAAAATTAACAACTAGTCACACCCTTAATATAAGAGCATACTCCACACATCAACTTCAATAGCTCAAGACTTATTTAATATCTACTGAATGTATGTATGATAACTTCTCAAAAAAAACTATTTGGTCTTTACTTTTGACTGTAGCTTACAGATCCAAGTCAACACTGCAAGTGAAAAAGAGTGCTCTTTTGAAAGCTGCTCACTGATGCTACAGAACCAAGCAACTTGCACGTTTGGAAAGTAAAGCTGCAATGAACACTTAAAAACAAATTGCTCTGCTTTTAATTGTGTTGCTAAGAGTCATGAATTGTGTATGTGACTATTGACAAAACGATGTCAAAATATGTACATCAATAAATTGTTGTGCTATTTTTGAAATCTACGATGACAAATATATGCCTGACTAACTCGGTCTTCCATTTATTGGATATTCTCACCCTTGTCTCTTGCCATTTGTGTAAAATGTTATTTAAAAAAAATAATGGCGACGCATGATTTCAATGAAAACTACTTTGATATATGATATGAGGCTTCTTGATAGAATATGATGATGAAATGGTGAAAATAATAAATTTAATCGAAAGATGCTAATGATATGATACTGCAAAATACACAATTCTAGTACATATTATGCATTCACAAATGTGTTTGCGCAATAGGAATGATGCATAATCTCACAAGAACAAGTCCTAAAAGTAACTGATATTTAAGGAATCCGTGTAGAATATGATGCAATGAGATTATGCAATAAATGCATCTGTAAAGGTATTAGGTGTTATGGCTCATGCTGGTCTAATTAAATCACCATAAGGCAGATTCCACCCCCTACAATACAAACAATCTTACGTTTTTTGTTAAATTTTCATGATACGAGTACGAAACAGTGTTCTCTATGATTTGGGGTCAGAGAGACACCGGAACAGGTTTTGGGGATAGGCAAAAAAAATCACAGATTTTGGGGGCTACAATTTAAATAATAGACAAAATTACTGTTTAAACTTTAAGTACAAACAAATCAAAAATGCCTGAAAGTAACAAAAATTCTTAAATATATCGGAGTAGTCACTGCTAATGGTTTCTACTTGCTCGCATTATTGCTCTTCCTCCTGCACTGCCATACAACACTCGCCAGATCAATCTGTGTGCAACAGATAATATGAGATATAGGGCTCCCCTGCTCATTGCCAGAAAATATCTGATGCCCTCTCCGCATAGGACATAAGGGTTTTCTCAAATCTGTTTGGAGTTGAAAAACATTTAGGGGTCTTTGTTCCACCCAACTATAAGCGATTAAGGTTTTCAAAGATGTAATCCTCTTCTTTAAAGGCAACAGTGTGCGGATCAAACCTGGCTTTACATTCATGCATCAATGGTGGTGCAAGTCTTAATGGCTTTGCATTTTTATAAGTTTTAACACCCCATCATAAGGCGGATGTATCTTCTTCTGGGGATGTCAACAGATTGGTAGCTTCCTTTGGCCTAAACCATAATCCTGCCTCCCCCAAATCCTTCCATGACACACTATGTGGGAAGAATCATTGTTTTCAGATAGATTACAGTGAAGGTAAGGACAATGAGAACTGGAAATATTCTCATTGTCCTTACCTTCACTGGAAATAGGATATGATAGAAATTCTTGATGATTTGCGAAGCATCCACCATTTCAAAAAGAAACCTTCAGCGGTGTGTTTTAAAGCCAAATCTGAACTCTTTTTCAGATATCAGTTTTTTTATAATCATAAAAAAAAATGGTATTGCGATTCCTAGGAATTTAGCTCCAAAATGCCTGCTATTTTGGTATGCGAATTTCAGGGCTCCAGATGCCGCCTATATATGTTTTTTCAGAAATGATTAACGTTTTTTTGTGAGAAAACAATGAATTTTCATTTTATAACAGAGAATTGTCTCTTTATCATCAAACTGAGGAGGAAGAAAAACTCACCATTATATATTTCAATCATACAATCAGAGGGCGTCGGAGACATCAAAACCCATTTCAACCAGCTACTATATAAATTAAAAAATAAAAAACAAAAACACATTTAGTTGTTTTGGAAAAGCAAATGGGCACACAAATAAAAAAAAGTCTCACCATATTGCTGTTCCTCCTCTTTCCCCTCTTCCTCTCCCTTCTCTTCATCTTCCTCCCGAATGGCTGAATTCAATCCATACATCTTATTAAGATACTCCACACCGTCCTTAGTAAAAATAAGCTTATCGGCCCTCAAAATGTCATACAAATTCAAGGTCCTCGGAGTCAAAATCTTCAAAGACCCAATATTTCGGCTGGACAGCCGCACATTCTCTGACAGCTCCGTGGTAAATATGAGAGCATGATCTTCACTGGGCTGCACGCCCCACTTCTTGAGCGCAGCAACAAAATTCTTAGTCTTGGGAGTGTCAAACTTCTCCGTGAAGCTGTCAATTACAACGCTGTCGACAGCGGCGCTGGCGAGAGCCGTAGAGATGGCGAGACGCTTTTCTTTCTTGTTGATTTTGATGCTCCAGTCTTTGGGCTTGGGGCCAAAAATTATACCCCCGCCAGGCCGCAAAGGAGTCCTTTGCGAGCCGCGACGAGCATTGCCGGTGCCCTTCTGTTTATAGGGCTTTCTTCCTCCCCCTCGCACTTCGCCGCGGGTCAGAGTTGAGGCCGTGCCGCGCCGCCGGTTTTGAAGCTCCGTCACGACGCCCCTGTGAACCACAGCGCGGGCCGTCTCCGGCCGGGCTGTTTTGATGTCCAAAGACGCTGTGCCTGCCTTCTCACCGTCGAACGTGATGACAGGGATTGTGACGGCCTCTGCGCTAATCGAGAGAGTCAAGGACCGCTTTTTCTGATTCTCAAGGCTCCATTGATGGAGAGTTGAGCAAGATTGCGATGGGGGCCTCTGGAGAGAGATTGATGGCGGGCAGAAAAATGTTGATGTAGAGAATGAGAGGCATTTCGCCATGGATGTGTTTTTGTGTTTGTGTAGGTGTCGCGGTTGAGAGTGAGGAAAGTTTTATTTGTGTCCCCAACAACGTTATCCATTTCTACTAGGTACAGAGCTGAGTTTATTGTTGATAATGAGGAAGTTTTGATTTATCGTATGAAAAGGTTAAAATTAGAAAGCAATATTTAAAATTTGTTAATGCTATTTAAAATTCGTCAAGAGAGGTTTTCAAACTGAACGGGTACTCCAATAGACAAATATCCAGAGCTTTCAACCAAGCCAAGCATCGGTTTCTCTTCGACTCCAAGCCCATCCAACCCTCCATCCCTCCTAGTGGATCCGAGTGGATCCCTGCCCTAAATTGAGGGTCTTTCTCATGAAATCAAGCAAGGTATTTGGTGTGGTTTCATATCATGTACAATTGTGAAAAACAAAAACAAAGTTCCCTCTCTCAAAGACCTTTTGGACGCCTTTTTAGACTTTAGTGTCTATAAGGTTGTTTGCTCATGCAACACCACCTATATAGGTGAAACTGGGTGCTCTTTCTATACTAAAATCAAAGAACCATTGTACTAACATTAAGCATGACTGTATTGTCAAATCTACTCTTGTTGATCACTTTTTGTCTATCAAGCACCATATTTGCTTGGGAAACACTCAAATCTTGTTTAAAGAAGATAACTTCTTTAAGAGAAAACTCAAGGAAGCTATTGAAATCAACAATCATCCCACCAACCTTAATAGAGATGAAGGTTGGAGTCTCAACCTCTCTTGGCTGCCCTACCTTCTAACCTAAAAAACGTCACCCCCCTCTTTAAATTTTCATCTCTGAATGTCTTTCCCTTGGTTTTATCCTTTCCCCTCTAGCTCTCTCTACCCCTCTTGCCGCCTCCTCGCTTGTTGTTCCTTGCTCCTTGCGCCCTGTTATTTCTTTCATCTTCGCTTGCCCACCTCTCGTTCCCCTATTTCTAGCTATCTATATATTTTTTGAGCTTTGTTTTTTCAAATTTTTCACACACATTTTCTTTCATTTTTTTTTATATTTGTTATTTTAAATTTTGTTCAAAATTTTAAATTTTTTGTAATTGTTGAGAATATAAAAAAATTCATTTTTTTTCAATTTTTCTCTTTCTTTTAGATTAATTTGTTATTTTTATTAAAAATTTGTGTTTTACAATTCTTTGTTGATCTTTCTATCCTTCCAATTTTATTTGTTTTTATTTTAATTTAATTTTATTATTTTTCTTTTAAGTTTTTATTTTTTATTTTTAACTCTCTACTTCCTGATTATAACTTTTTTTTAACCTTCTTTTTTGGCTGTTTTTTATTTATAATTTTATTTATTTTCTTGACTCTCTTTCATATATGTAAATTTGTCTTGTGATAATTTATTTTTTCATTGTCATTAGTTATTGTTCTTTTTTCTTTATGCTTTCTTTCTTTTTTGTTCACTTTGCCTCAACATTATTATTGTGTGTGTATTTGTGGATTGATCTTCAATATAGAGCTTTTTAGTTTGTTTGTTTTGAGTTAGATGCTTTTTGCTTTTATTTAATCCTTTTTATGATTCTTTTGATGTTTTATTTTATTGTTATTTATTTTTTGTTTTTCTATTTTGTTTAATATATTATTACGATTTCATTTTGTTTTCTTTCTATTAATATATTATTAGGAATGTTGTTATATAAAATTTACTTTAGACTCTTTACTACTCCATATTTAGAGTAACAATTGCAAACTTATTTATTAAATCAACTCACCTTTTGTAACTAGAATTTTTATTTTTCTTTCTTTTTATCCATTTCCTAGTCCTCTACACCTTGTGCATTGACATTGCTCCCCCTTCCCGTCTCTCTCCCTTCCTCTCTTTGATCCTTTATGGAGTGTGGAAATCTTATATCATTAATATTTAAACTGTTTGAACTTTCTTTAGTCTTGCAAGGGTCTTACATGCAATAATAGGCAGTTCTTAAGATACTGCAAAATATACATTCCTAGTATTTCGTATGCATTCATGAATGCGATTACACAATAGGAATGATGCATAATCTCACAAAAGCAAGTTCTAAGAGTGACTGATATTCAAGGAATTCGTGTGGAATATGATGCAATAAGGTTATGGAATAAATGCATCCGCAAAGGTATTAGGTTTTATGGCTCATGCTGGTCTAATTCGATCACCATAAGGCAGATTCTACACCCTACAATATATGAACAATACTTAACGATTTTTCTTAAATTTTCATGATGCGAAAATGAAACGGTGTTTCTCTAAGATATGGGTTAGGGAGACACCGGGATAGCTTTGGGGGATTGGCAAATAAATTCCAGATTTTGGAGCTTACAATTTAAACTTTAAAATTAAGGTTTAACTTTAAATTTTAAGTAACAACAAATTAAAAATGCCTGAAAGTAACCAAAAAAAATCTTGAATATACAGCTTAGGGGATTGGAAAAAAAAAATTCCAGATTTTGGGGCCTACAATTTAAATAATATATAAAATTATTGTTTTAACTTTAAATTTTAAGTATAAACAAATCGAATCTTAAATATAAAGAAGTTTTCTCCGCTGATGATTTCTACTGGCTCCCCCAAATCCTTCCGTGACGCACTATGTGAAGAATCATGGTTTTCAGATAGATTACAGTGAAGGTAAGGATGATGAGAATAATTCCAATTCTAATCCTGGATCCAAGTATGTATTCTCGTCAGGATCCTTGATGGGACAGTCTGAAAGGATGTAAATCAAGCATTTGGAAAACCGGATTGATAGCAAGAAGAGCAGATCTACCACCAAAAATAATCTTCAAAATAAACAGAGAAGTAGATACGTGGGAGGAATCCTAAAAGAAGCGTGCCTTATTTGGGAAATTTGATTGGCTTTGGCCTAATCTAAGCAGTGGACCTGAGTTCTAAACACCTTTGCTGAAGGGAGAAATTGGGCTTGTACCTTGTGCTCAGGGATTCCCTATTGTGAATTTTTAAACTCTTAAAAGATAGAAATCCTACTCTTAGTTCAGAGATAAGGTTTTGCAAGGATTTCATTTTAAGTTTGTAGTTATGATTATCTTTTTTTTTATTTCTTTCAGGAGTCCTCTTTTTCAGTTTATTTTGAAGCTAAGCATCTTCTTAAAACTTAGAGTTGGAACTGCTGAGATTTTTTAAGAATATTTTAAAGCTGCATTTCATGAATTTTGTAATGCAGTTCAGTTTAAAAATTGAAGTTCTTAAATTTAACCAATGGTAAAATAAATTTAATTTTTTCTTAAAAAAATTAGTTTTCTTTCTAAAATTCAAATTCAGATGATTGACAAGTGGCATAAAATATTCTCAAGTTGATGGGGCAATTTTTAAAGTGACATAAAATATTTTCAAATTGGTGGAGCCGTGAGGCAATTTCTAACAAAAAGATTCCAAATGATTTTGTAGGGAAAAAATAGTTTTTTCATGAGACCTTTTTGTAAAAATAGAAACTTAAACCCCATAAAACCCTGCTTAAATCCAGCTTTAAGGTTATTGAAAATTCCAACTTTTCAAACTACTTTACTAAGAAAGGCCTGTAAGTATTGTAAGCATACGCAAGTTCAAAAAAATTTGGTACTACCATTAGCTCCAAAATGCTTGCCATTTCGCTATGCAAATTGCATGGCTGGAGATACCGCCTAAATATATTTTTTAAGAAAATGGTTAACGTTTCCTTATGTGAGAACTCTTCTCTTCATTTTGAAACCGAGACGGAAGAAAAACCCATTATTACATATTTCAATCATACAATGTTGCAATGCTAAATATTTTTTAATAGTATTGTCCAAATCAGAGGCGTCGGAGGCCTCAAAACCAATTTCAACCAGCTCCTACATGAATTAAAAAACAAACAACAAAAAAACCATCTAATTATTTCAGAAAAGCAAATGAGCAAACAAATAAAAAAGACTCACCAGATTGTTCTTCCTCCTCTTCTCCCTCTTCCCCTCCCTCATCCTCATCCTCATCCTCATCCCCCTCCCGAATTGCTGACTTCAATCCATACATCTTGTTAAGATACTCCACCCCATCCTTCGTAAAAATAAGCTTATCAGCCCTCAAAATGTCATACAAATTCAAGGTCCTGGGCGTCAAAATCTTCAAAGACCCAATATTGCGGCTGGACAGCCGCACCTTCTCCGATAGCTCCGTGGTAAAAATGAGGGCATGATCTTCACTGGGCTCCACGCCCCAATTCTTGAGCGCAGCAACAAAATTCTTGGTCTTGGGAGTGTCAAATTTCTCGTTGAAGCTGTCAATTACAACGCTGTCGACAGCGGCACTGGAGAGAGCCGTAGAAATGGCGAGACGCTTTTCCTTCTTGTTGATTTTGATGCTCCAATCTTTGGGCTTGGGCCCAAAAATGACACCCCCACCAGGCCGCAGAGGAGTCCTTTGTGAACCGCGACGAGCTTTGCCGCTACCCTTCTGTTTATAGGGTTTTCTTCCTCCCCCTCGCACTTCGCCACGTGTCAGAGTTGAGGCCGTGCCTCGCCGACGGTTTTGAAGCTCTGTCACGACGCCCCTGTGAACCACAGCTCGGGCCGTCTCTGGCCTGGCTGTTTTGATATCCAAAGACGCTGTGCCTGCATTCTCACCGTCGAACGTTATGACAGGGATCGTGACGGCCTCTGCACGAATTGAGAGAGTTAAGGGCCGTTTTTGCTGTTTCTGACGGCTCCATGAGTGGAGAATTGAGCTAGATTTTGACAGGGGCCTCTGGAGAGAGGTTGATGGCGGGCATAAAAATGTTGAGGAGGAGAAAGAGAGGCACTTCGCCATGGATGTGTTTTTGTGTTTGTGTTGGTGTTGCAGTTGACAGTGAGGAAAGTTTTATTTGTGTCCTCAACAACGTTATCCATTTCTATAGAGCTGAGTTTATTCTTGATAATGAGAAAGTTTCGTTTTATCATGTTGCAAAGGATGAAATTACTGAGCAATAATAATTAATCTGTTAGAATGATTTAGAATATGATGCCAAGCATCTATCTTGACATTTTCTGTTTCATAAGCTCTTTTTTTTCAACTCTTTTTTAAGCATTTATCTTGACATTCTGTCTTAAAATATTATAAAATATTGCAACCCTTCTATCATTACCATCCATATTAACCCTCTACAAAGTTTGATTCTAAATAGAGATATGATTTCAAATATCAAAATATCTATCTAATACTTTTTTTAGGCAAAAATAAACATCAAATATCTATCAAATATCAAATACTTATCCGATTAGAATACTAATTCTTGATTTAATTCTTTAATAATCTCACCATCTGCACACTTATTCACCAAGTAATCAGCTATCACATTTCCTTCAATTTGGAGTTTCTTCCTTTCTTATGGCGTTTACTACTAAAGCTGAGTTTACTTCTATCTCCAACCTCTTCATTCTTTCTTTTAGTTGCTTATGGTTAGTTGTTTGGTCATTTTATATTTAAGAGCTATCATATTTTCTTTCTTTCATGTTTTTTTTTTACTGAATAGGCATGTCTGATTTTATTAACTATTAAATATATACATATTTAAATAAAAATATAGGAAGACATAAGATCACTTCTCAATGGGAGGCTCTCGTCATTCAATTTTTAATTTTTTGTTTAGCTTTTGAAGAGTTTGATTAACCAAAAATATTTGGTTGACTAAGGAATTAGAGAGTTTGTCTTTTTTGTGAAAGTCAATCTTAATGAAGAATTAATAATCAAAGGATCTTTTTAAGTTAAAAGGATCTTCTAAAAAGTAGAGGTTAAATGTTATATGGTAAATATTTTTCATTTTCTTATTACTAGTTTCTGTCAAGACACAAATATTTTAAATCTCAAGATCTCAATAATTAAAGAGTTCAAATTAAATAAAATATAAAATAAAAAACAAAAATTATATCTCCATATTATGATTAGTTTAATTTAAAATTTAATATATTGAAAGTAATCCAAGGTTCAAAATATTAGCTCTTTCAAGAAAAGTAGTATCTTCATCATTGTAATAAACAAAAAGTGGTTCAAATTTATATTATAAAATCAATAATCCTCACAACTGCAGTACACCATAGTCTATCATCCCAAACACTGACACAAACAAAAAGTAAGGTGAGCATTTCCTAAATTTTTCAGAATGAGGAGCAATCCTACAATCTATCCAGTTTTCTTTAATATTTTAATAATCATAATCATTACCTAAAACAAAAATCTTTTTTGACCCTATTGTTTAGTAATCAGAAAATGATCCATCACCTAAGAACATATGTCATAGCTAACTAACAGGTGTGTGGGTGTTTCTAAATCGATGAGTTAAATTCCTCTCTTGTTTCATACCTATCCTAGAGTTAACAAAATCTAGATAGATACTAAACATTGAAGATTTTACAAGATGCTTTTCATTAGGAAAAAAAACAGTCAATCAACTGAGAGCAGTTTAGCAGAGGATATAGTTGAAATGGATGCAAGGGTAACTATCAATTATCTCAACCACTAACTGGAACTAAAGTAAGTTGGATATTTCATAGACTTTGTAGAACCATATGAGCTTGGGTAATAAAATTAGGACCGGAAGTAAGCTAATAGATGTAGACATAATGAAATTACAATCTTTGTAAATTTCTTGACAAAATTGTAAATGAGTTTGGAATGTACTCGTCATAATTAGATGTAGGGCCAATTCTAAATACTTTACAAATCTCTAGTAAGCAGCTGAAAAAATTTGTCATTTTTTCTTAACATATCATTTTACATAACAACCATACTCTAGTTAGCAAATTATTTAGTGAAATCTTGGTCTCATGGCAAGCTTGTTAGTTTTGGGAATTGAGACGTTAAAGCACTTAAAACTTCTAATGGACTGTAGACATTTGAATCGCTTGAAATTAGAAAAATTGGTAGACAACCTTGGTAATGTCAATGTGTCAGCTTTTAGTTCATCAATCTGGATGTTAATTCTTAGACAACAAAAAAAATTATACTCACTAGAATTGAGTCATCAGAGGTGATTTCAAAAGGCAAATGATTGCTTAAAATTATCCTTTTGTTTTAAAAGGAAGCAATTTTAGTATACCTTAATATACCTCGAGACTTAAGCCTTTGACATAAAATTAGAAACTAAAACAATCTTTACAAAAAAATCTATTATGTCACTTGACTTGAAGTGGTGAATAGAATTCATTCAAGGAGATCACATACAACTCCAATTAGAAAAGTGTCATTATCACAACAATGAAATTAAAAACTAAACCTAGTTGGTAAAAATCAGATATGTAAATTGACTTGTAGTGGTGAACAAAATTCATTCACAGAGATCACATACAATTCCAAGTAGAAAAGTGGCATTTCCACAACAATGCAATTGAAAACGGGCCCTAGTTGGTAAAAAGTAAGTATGCTAATTGACTCACAGTGGTGAATAGAATTCATTCACAAAGATTATATACAAATCCAACTAGAAAAGTGTCATTACAACAACAATGCAATTGAGAACCAAGCTAGATAATCATTTAGTATGAAAAGGTCATTTGGATAGGTCACTATGACACATAGGTGCCTATGATGCAACGTTGAATACACATGGCCTTGTTAAATAACCACCTAACACAGGAGAGGCACCTACTAGATCATTCAATCTAACACTCCTACGATCCAAACACATGAGTTGAGTTACTCTTGAAATGGTGCTTCTCTCCCTCAAAACAGAAAAACCCAACACAGTTAGCTTAATAAGAATCCAAAAAAGCAGAAGTGTTTTGTACAAGCCTTTCCAACACATATGCATGTTAAGACACACATGACATTCCCTAAGTACCCATTTAATGCTCAACTAACCAAAAGAAAGGATGCATTCTAAACCCATTCAAGGATCTAATGGGCTTGCATAAAACCTATAGACACATAAAATTAAGTAAATCAATACTTAATTAATTACCTCACGTCGCATAATTAATTTTATTAATCATGTTAGCCCTTTATTATTCCTAGATTAATTAAATCACATTTAATTAACTACCCCGTTCCATCCACAATTAATTTATCAATTAATTGGGTATATCTCATTTCTTCTAAAGTTTGATTTCAATAAATCAAACTCAACCTTAGGCAAAATATTTCAATTTGCCTTCTAATCCCAATCAATTAAGTTAATTCACAATTAATTAAACTAATTTGGTGATTCCTACAAATCCTCCCACTAAACTAGTTAATTAATACTTGATTAACTGAGTTTAGGCTAATCTAGGCCCCCCCTTTATCTCACACTTGCTCAAAGCGTCACACTTGGCCAATGTGTTTTATTGTTTGATATCTCTTGCCAAGGGAAGAAATTCCAAATGTGTACCTTTGCCCCTAAATTTTCCAATGCGTCACATCCTCAAGTCCCTCAAACATATCAAGAAGTCTATTTACTGCAAATTCAAGAAGAAGAAGCCTAGTCCTAAGGTTATCCAAGAACAAAGAAGTTTCCTATACAAAAATCGTGACATCCTATTGAAACATCGTGTATTCCTACATCGGTATTACGACTTTATCTATGGATTTACCAATGAGTTTGAGTTAGAGCCTTTAAGAACACAAGCCTGCAATCAAAGGGTAGCCTTGTCTCAATTCATAAACGAATATCGTCGCATTTCGTCGTCTCATCTCCCTAATCCAAAGATAACCTATTAGTCGTCCAACAACCATCATCTTTTGTTATCAATCCATTTTTACACCATCCTCTTCCAAATCCAACCTTTCATGATCCATGTGGACTTAGTGCAATCATCCAAAATTGACCTTACGATACAAATCTATCAAATCACATCCAATCATCATCATCCCTAAACAAAGATCGAAACTTTGTAGAAGTTAGTCTAGATATTTTATTCTTTGAAAATCCCTAGTTAGCATAGTGCTTGAGAAACTATCTATCTCAAGTATTGTTCCTAATTAGCTTTAATCATTGGGGGTTGATCCATACCCTCATCCAATTCTAATCTTGATTAGGAACTTAGCCTATCCTGAGTTAGAGAAGACTTAATCCAAAACCAATATTAATCAAAGGATCTAGATTCAACCTAGCTAGGTTTTTACCTTGCTTCATAGCCAAATCATTGATCCCTACACCTCATCTAATTTTGCTTGGAAACTTTGTTTCTTCTAAGTAAGAAAAGTTTTTAATCCAATCAAACCCAATCTAATCGTAACCTAAGGACCAAGGTTCAATCCAATCCAACATCCAATCCTATCCTATGGATCAATTTTATTTATTTTTCAATCAAAGCACTAAGTCCTAAGTCCAAATCCCATATTCATTCGTCTAGCATTTTCATCTCCAACCAACCTTCCACTCTTGTTGTTTGAAGTCATCCTTGTATGGTCTACATGTGTGCCCAAAAGAAAAAGATGGTTGCCTAAAGAGATGCACTTTTCGATCCTAATTCTTATCTTGAACCAAAGATTCAAGAAGAGGAAATCCTTGTGGAACAACCTGAACATTCACCTCGCCTACAAACTTTCATGGGAGATCCATATAACCAAGAAATGATGGACAAGCTAATAAAAACCGATCCTATCATTTTCCTAGCTGCTCTCATTATATTTGGGGCAAGATTGCCAGCCGATTTTGATAGGACCATCCTTGATACCCCAATGGAAGGTGAATTCGTTAATAGGCCCATTCTTAACACCCTCATCAATCCTCAATCCAGCACTTCCACACTTGCGAACATCGCTAATCCTACCACCCACCACCCACAACATTTGTACCTTTAGGTAATTTAGTCCAATACATCTCTACTAGCCTTCTACCCCAATCTCACGTCCCCCAAACACTTCACAAGCAATTACATTTTCCTACCAATACATTGGTGGTAGAATTCCATTGGTGTCTACCATATCCCAAACATATCCAAGTCAACCCATGAGCTTCGTCCTCTCTGACATCAACATATCATCATACACCAGGTGCCAAACCTAGCAAAGGAAATACAAGATATGAAAAATATGATCAAAACCCTAAAGGAAGGGACTCACAGGAAGACATATATCTTCAAAGAAATCTATCATTTCCCCTTCAATATGTCACTCTCAGTGGCCCCCTTCCCACTAAGTTTTGACATACCTAAATTTGAGAAGTATAAGAGTAAGGAAGATCCTAGAGATCATGTTAGGGAATTTTACATAGCCTGTCAGGAGGTCTCATATAGTGATGTTTATTTGAGGCAACTCTTCCCAAAGAGTTTGAGTCCACTTGCTCTTGCTTGGTTTGTTGGATTACCTCATGGCTCCATCCCACCATTTCTTGATCTTATCAAAAAATTCATGGCTCATTACAAATACAATATTGAGAATGATGTGTCCATGGTTGACCTAGGTAACACTAAACAAAGAAATAGAGAGACCTTCGCTAACTTTTTGCAAAGGTGGAAGCATCTTATTAGAAAATTCCCTTGGATATCCCCGAGTCCTATCAAGTGGAGTTGTTTCAATACAACCTTGTACCTGAAATGTCTCGTCCTTTGAGTTACCAATGCCTCGAGAGCTTCGAAGAAGTCACTAAGAAAGGGCTATCCCTAGAGAGAGTCCTCCTTGAACAAGGTCTCCTTAAGCCCTACCAAAAAAAATCCTAGGGATCATCATATAATGATAAATTCAAGCATTGGTCAAATGACGTTGTGACCAACGCTAAACGCACCAAGATCTAACCCTATAATATAATCAGTCAACCAACAACAATTCATCCAATCCCCAAAATTAGAACAAACCCCGCAACATCATCTTCGTTCGTGGTCGACCATCTCATCCTAACAATCAATCTCAACGAGAGTACATCCCGCTTGTTGAGCCCATAGAGGCGGTCTTTAAAAAGCTTGTCCAAGTCAATGCAATGGTCTTTTCTATGACCCATCCCTTCGATGAAAATCAACCCAAACCCCAATGGTAAACTAAAAATGAATATTGTGATTACCATTGTGTCCAAGGTCATGACACTAGAAAGTGCATGAGGTTAAAAAATTAAATTCATGACCTTATTGACAAACTCAAAATTTAAGGATAAAGGATGAAAAACTCCAACTGTACCAAGACCCTTTCCCTAAACAAGGTAAAGATAAAGGATCATAATCTAATGCAGTTTCTCATGATCACACAAACACCATCATGGGATTTGACTCCCTTGTAGGATGCATCAAACCCTTAAAATATCATGTCAACACCATAACCAAGGTGCCGACTCACACCTTATACGGGAAGGATAACCATCTAGGGTGTCCCTACCTCCTTGTCATCCAACAACCTAGCTCAAAGAACGATAATCATTCAAGGAACCTCTCCTTCAAATCCACCCCCTTTGAACAACTGCAATGCAACAACTAGAAGAGAAAGGGTAACTATCCAAGGTGTTGTGCCTCAATCTTCTTCTTTCGCGCCATCAACCTCTTGATACAATATCCCCAATCACCTTGGTCAAACACCTGCACAAATGTCCATTCTAGAGCTCCTTAAGACTTCACTCGTCCACAAGGAAATTATTGAATAGGCCTTGCTCGCATCGCATGTACTGAATAACATCAATGTCGAACAATTTCAAGCCTTAATTGGTAACTTTTCCGCATAGCATCAACTTGGCTTTACTTTTAAAGACATCCCATTTGATGACCCTTTGCATAACAAACCCCTCCACATTCAAGCCATTGTACTTAAACACAAGATCAAGAGTGTCCTTATATATGGTGGATCTGGTTTGAACCTATGTACATATAAGTTGATAAAGAATTTTGGATTCTTTGAAGATCTTGTTGATCCTATAGAAAAAATCACAATCAAGGCATATGATGATGTTGAAAGAGTCTCCAAAGGCACAAACAATCTTCCTCTCCAGGTTGTCCCATCAACGGTGAAAACAACATGTCAAGTTTTGGATCTTGAACTCTCGTACAACATCCTCCTTGGTTGCCCATCGATTCATTCCATACAAGACATCCCCTCCACCTATCATCAATGCATGAAATTTTCATACAATGGCAGAGAAGTCACCATCCCTGCGCATTCACAACCCTTTCAATATTGCAAGCTCCTAGAGAGGAAACACATTCACCATTGCCCACTTAATTCCCCCACTTCCACATCATCCACCATTCCACCCACTGATCCTTCCACCTCAAATCTTGCTCTACCTGAGATCAAGGAAAAAATAATTGACAAAGGTTGTGGTGAGTATAGTCTGCAAACACACTTTATGTGGTGCACCTCCCTACAACTCCTAAATCATATGGTAGACAAAAAGAAATTGAACTTTCAAAGAAACCTACCATCCAGTGCAAAAAGACAACTTTCTAGCAGTGGGGTCCATTAGATGAAGAAAACATGGAAACCGATGTAACCTCTTGGTTATATCGGGAAGAAGATGATGATCTTCTGGATATTCCCAAAGCAAAATATCCCAAGGCATTTTCTATGGAAGATAAAATGGGTTACAAAGGACACGACCTTGGACCTAAGGAACAAGGAGGAAGAGAACACATTACACCCATTCCATACAAACACAACAAATGCTTGGGTTACTCTCTTGTACCTAAGGCTACTATCGCTGGTGTTCAGACCACCAAACCTTCTAATGTTGACGACTCTGATGAAGAGGAGTTCTACGAAGTGCCTTTTGAGTATCTCAACAACTTTTTCTCCAAAACCCATATCATGACCATAACCCCATCCATCCTCAATGACCTCCCTCTTGTTTACCCTAAACTAATAGATTGGGACCAAAAATACCTCCGGCTATTGACATATGCACATATGATAACACCATCTTAACACTTTTCGAGATGCAAAACCTAGAAGATCATACTAAGGTTTACAACATTCAACTTAATGGGGAGGCATACTTTGGCAATCAAGTCAACTCCCTTAGTCATAAAAATGAAAAGAAAAATTCAAAGTACCCTAGTGAAAACCTCAATGAGGCACTATCAGATGACAAAATAGTAAAAACAAAGGACGTATCCACTAGTGAAAACCTGCAAAAGGTGCTAGAAGATGAGGGAACTGACTTACCGCTTATGGTACTTCCCCTAAATAAATACTTAATTCTTATCAAGGAAACTAAGAAAGTCAACCTCGGGACTACTAAAAATCCCAAAATCACGCTCATTGCCAATACTCTTGTAGACACTAAAAAATGTCCTTTTCATCATATACTAATTTATCATCTTATTAATTAAATAATTTTTTAATTATTTAATTAAGCTAATTTATTCTTATAATTAATTCAAATCATTATTAATTGCCCAATTTCACCTTCTAAATCATTTTAATCAATTAACCCTATCTCAAATATTAATTATTTAATTAATTGCAACATTTTCCTTAGTTAAATAATCTTTTATTATTTAATTAATTCAATTTCCTATGATTAAATAATATTTTTTGAATTATTTAATTAATTAGTTTAATTATTCCAAATCCCCATATTCTAATTTCCAGTTAATTTCACATTTTCGAGTTCAAATTCCCCAAATGCGAATTTCATTTAATTTCAACAAATTTCATTTGCATTTCATCATTTGAAAATCCAAATTCAAATTCAAATTGAAAATGAATGTCAAATTCAATTTCAAAATCATGAAAATCCTAACTGAGCAATCAAATCAGTTAACTCGGTTAACTAATCAATCCCCCTTTTAACTCTCAATCACCTTTTTTTGACTGATCCATCAATCCACTTATCTCTCCAATCTATTCAATCATCTCACTCATCTATTCAGTTCACTGATCAATCAATTGAGTCAACTATCCAGTCAATCTAAGTTAACTATTCAATCTATTTTGTTGACAGGCCAATCAATCTCAGTTCAGTAATCAATCAAAATCAGTTCACTATCCAACAAACTTTAGTTCTTTTTGTCACCCAATTTTGGTTGAAAATCTATATAAACCAACTCAATTTCTCATTTCAAACTAGAATCACAGTATTAGAAATAGTTTCTAATCTATGCAGGAAATTAGTGCAATACCTAAGAGCCAATTCAACAACAACTAAGGAGAAGAGCAATGAAAGCTTTTCAAATTGATTGAGTGAGTCTTAATTAGATTCATTTGCTCAATTCAATTGATTTTACATTATTCGATTATTATTTAGGATTAATTATAATTAGATTAGAGTTTGTGATTCGCTCTTATAATCTGATTAATTATGATGATTTTAACCCTAATACAACTCTCAATGATCAAGAGTGGCAAAATACCATCAACTTCCTTCAAACCTCAAAGAAGAACTTTGCATGGTCCTATGCTAACATGCAAGGATTGGACCTAGAGCTTGTAGTACATCACCTTTCTATCCATTTGGATGCTAACCTCGTCAAGCAGAAGTTGATAAAGATGCATCCCCAAATTGCCTTATTGGTCAAAGCGAAGCTAAAGAAAATGCTAGATGTGGAATTCATCCATGTCCAATTGACTATCCCGAATGGATCTCCAATATAGTACCAATTTGCAAGCCAATTGGGGGCATCTACATATGCATTGATTTCAAAGATCTCAATAAGGCATGTCCTAAGGATGACTTTCGTTTGCCAAACATTGACATGATAGTTTATCTCACAACAAGACGTGAGATGCTCTCCTTAATGAATGAGTTTTCAAGATATAGTTAGATTAAGATAGCAGTCGAAGACCAACAAAAAACTTCTTTCACCTCTCCATGGGGAACCTTTTGCTACCTAGTGATGCCTTTTGGGATGAAGAATGTCGGTGCAACTTATCAGAGGGCTATGACAACGATCTTCCATGACCTTTACATGACATTATGGAAGACTATGTAGATGATCTCCTCGACAAATGAAAGACAAGAGAAGGACACATGCAGTGGACAAAAATATTTGAGCGCCTAGAAAAGTATAAACTTTGACTCAACCCTAAAAAGTGTCTTCGGAGTTACTTTAGGAAAACTCCTTGGTTTCATTGTGTCCAGAAGAGACATAAAGGTAGACCTTGCAAAAGTTAATGGCATTATGAAAATGCCTCCTCCCAAGACCCTCAAGCATTTTTTTAGTCTCCAAGGTAAGCTTCAGTTTTTCAAATGGTTCATTGCTCAACTTGCTGACAAATATCACCCATTTGCTCGTCTACTTCGCAAAGACACAAAGTTTCAGTGGGACTGTTTATGCTAAAAAGGATTTGACATACTCAATGAATATCTTGCTTCTCTGATAGTCCTCATGCCTCTTGTTCTAGATAAACCACTCCTCCTGTACATATTAGCAACAATTGTCACACTGGGGGCACTTTTAGCACATGCAAACAATCAAGGTAAAGAACATGTTGTCTACTACATTAAAGCCACATCTTAGTGGGCTATGAGATTAACTACATGTCCACTGGACAAGCTTGTCTAGTTGTCGTCTTTAGCACTCAAAATCTTAGACACTACATGCTCAATCAAAAAACTAAGCTGATTGCTAAGATTAATCCCTTGAAGCATCTACTATCAAAGGCAGCCCTCACAGACAGAATGGCCAAATGGGTTTTGATATTGAGTGAATTTGACATTGAGTATGTAGAAATAAAAGCTATAAAGGGACACGTAATTGTAGATCAACTAGTAGAAGCACCCCTAACAATGAAGCACCATCTCACCACCAAATTCCCAGATGATACTATCATGACAATCACAAAGACCACTCCATGGAAGCTATACTTTAATGGTTCCTTCACACAATGGGGATCAAGAGAAGGCATCTTGTTCATTACCCCACATGAAGATTGTGTACCAAAGTCTTATAAATTGGCATTTCCATGCACAAACAATATCTTTGAGTATGAGGCCCTCATCACAAGACTTCACATGGCCATCAAATGGAAAATCACAGACTTATGTGTCTATGGAGACTCTCAGTTAGTGATTTGACAAGTCAATGATGGGTATCAGTCAAAGGATGACAAATTGCTCCTGTATCGCCGCATGGTTGAACACCTTAAACAACATTTCACCTAAATCTATTTTGAGTAGATTCCTAGAGCAACAAATAGAACTACAAAGGCCATGGCAACAATTAGAGGTCGATGATGCTATGTCCTCAATGAAACACACTACCTTTGCCCACATTCTTGTTGATATCGACATCTCTTCTCCTCTCCCAAGTGATGTGGTTCTTATGGTGGGGGATAGGCCTTGGTCACAACTACTGGATTTTGAAGGCCTCCCCTTTCGCTGCAGAAGATGCTTCTCTACTGGCCATCTTACTTCGGGTTGCTCTTCTCCACAACACAAAGGGGTTTCTACCTAGTGGAAGAATGCTATTGTTGACCACTTAATAGTTATTGCTATGGATTTTACGTCTGTTGGCTCATCCCATGAGGATGATGTCATGCCCCCTACAACTCTTGTTGCTCCTACTGATGTTTTTTGTGACCTCATCTTTGAAGGCCCCCACTTCCACTTCTCCTATCTCGCAACCCTCCCCTGCTGTTGGATCTGCTTCTACTACTGTTGTTCTATCACAACCCGTTGTTGTTCTCTCACAACCTGCTGCGGTTGTTGTTTTGCAACCCCCTACGACCCTCTTCCAACTTTTTGCTGTCACCAGTGTTGTTGACCCTGCGGGGGCCCTTCCGGTGGATCTTAGCATTGCCTGGTCTGTGGCTACTCTCAGGCGTAAGGGGAAATCTCCCCTCCTGCCCCATACCCCCTTGAGTGGGGTTTGTTCCCTGGTTGGTTAGGTTCCTCTGTTTGTTCCTTTCCACCTTTGGGTTGTCGTTCTCTTCCAACATCATCTCTCTTGATGTTGCTTTTTGTTAAGGGTCAGTGCCCTAGTTAACGCTGCTTTTTTAATAAAAGACAATTAGATCCTTGTTGTAAATGCTTGAAAATAATACCAAATGTGAGTTCTTGGTTGAACATCTCTTGGTGCCCGCATACAATGCTGGAATTAGAAATGGTTTGGTATCAGGACACATATGCCTACCAAAGCAACAAAACCATCTCCTCCCCCTCAATCTCACTAATACCCAACAACAAACTTCCATTCATCAATACTCTTGCTACACTATCCTTGGTGATACCCTATTTTGAAGGCAATTTGATGGAACCCTTCTAAGGTGTTTACACAATGAATAAGTTAAACAAGCACTACGAGAAGTACACAACAAAATATGTGAAACACACTCAAGTGGCCTCACATTGGCTAAAACGTTCCTCATAATGAGTTACTATTGGCCTAACACTATGTAAAGAAATGCATACCCTGCCAGAAGCATGGTGACAAGATACATGCTCCATCTCAAGCATTACAGTCATTTGTAACACCTTGGCCCTTTTCACAGTGGGGGTTCGATCTCATTGGTAAAATCTAGCCCACTTTTGCCTACAACCATAAATTCATCATCACTGCAACCAAATCCAAGCAGAGATCCTCTTCACTAGCATCTCTCCCAGTTAGCTTATATATTGCCCTCCCATCAATCTATCTGATCATCATGCCCATTGCCTGACAACCTATCCAAATCCATGACCTACTGTTGGCAAGAGATGTTTGTTGGCTTATTATGAATTCATATTGATTTCTAACAATCTCCATTTCAGTGACATCATTAAGGTCAAAGGTGAGGTGGAGAGGTGAAAATGACTTGAGCATGCAAGTCGTATATGAGAGAAGTCACATGTGGACTTCGGTAGGTGTGTAACATTTTAAAATAGCATAAATCTTAATAGGGATTAATTACCCTAAACTCAATTAATCAGTTATTAATTAACTAGTTTAGTGGGAGGATTTGTAGTAATAGCCAAATTAGTTTAATTAATTGTGAATTAATTTAACTGATTCGAATTAGAAGGAAGATTGAAATATTTGCCTAAGGTTGAGTTTGACTTATTGAAATAAATCAAACTTTAGAAGAAATGAGAAATATAGAATTAATTGATAAATTAATTATATGGATGGAAGGGGGTAATTATTTAAATGCAATTTAATTAATTTAGGAATAATAAAGGGCTAACATGATTAATAAAATTAATTATGCGACTGTTGTGACCATTTCACACATCGCCCCATCGCAAATGGGGACCCCCTCTTTTTGCTTGTTTTTTTCGCTCGTTTTCGCTTTCGTTTTTAGGGTTTTGCTAGTTAGTTAGTCGTCTGGATTTAGGGTCAAGCCTTAGGGTTTTAAATTTTGTCTTTTCAGGCCAGAGTCCAGTCGTTTTGAGAGCTTTTGAGCTTCCTTTTCTAGGATGCAAATTTTGAATGCAATGAGTTCGCCAAAATGGTCTAATTTTCAATTGGAATGTTAATGCAGAGCTTAAATTTGTCTAAGTGTTGAAGATGAAATGTGAATTTTTGTCCAATTGAATATTTTGACCAAATTTTGACTTTTTTGATTTTGATCCTAGGCATTGGAATTGATTTGTTTTCGCCTCGTGAAGTGTTAAAATGTGAAAAATAATGTTATTTTGGCCTGTAGGAGCAAAATCGCTCCTGTCCCTCAGTGAAGGACGGGAGCTCATTTTCAAATATCTCATCATCCCTGCAGAGTCCAGACAAATTTCAAGTTGGAAGTGATGGAGAACGGCGATATCTTTCCATTGAATATAAATTGAAGATTTTCATGAGCATAGAAATGCCTCCAGGAGGAAAATCGCTCCTGTCCCTCAGTGAAGGACCGGAGCTACAAATCAAATTTCGCCTTGTCCTTGCAAGATTTTGATGACTTAGCAATTTGAAAGGGTCCAAAGGAAGGTGCTTTACCAAATGAATATAATTTGAAATGCCAAAGGTGAAGGAGAATGACCTAGAATGACCAAATCGCTCCTGTCCCTCTCCAAGGGACCAGGGTGAGGTACCTTGTAGCTCTCGTCCCTCTCCCAGGGACCAGAGCGATTTCCTTCATTAGACAGAATCCAGGCAAATGTCAAGGCAAGTTTACGTTCAAAAACAAGGGAAAACATGAGATGGACGCATTGAATACAAATTGAAGATTTTTTTGGACGTCCACAAAGGTCCTAAATGCCTAGTTCGCTCCTGTCCCTCAGGAAGGGACCAGAGCGATTTTTGATATAAATGATTTTCTTGCAAAGTTACAGATGATGTCAAGACATGAACGAATGGAGTGGAGCATGACGAGTCCGTTGAATATAAATTTGGAACCTGACCAAGTGAAATAAAGGCCATAAAGGGAGGATCGCTCCTGTCCCTATCCAAGGGACCAGGGCGATACAATGGTAATGATACTTCCTATGCAAGTTCAAGGTCGTTCCTCCAAAGTTCAAGGTCGATCCAAGTCAAGACAAAGTGGCGAGGGACATTTCAAGGCGTCTTTAGCAAGCAAAAGTACTCAAAGGTCGTCACAATGATGAAATTCGCATCCTAGGACATAGATCGCTCCTGTCCCTCTCCAAGGGACCAGGGCGATGTTAGATGCATTGGTCATTTTGTGCAAGATTTACGTAAGAGCAAGATTTCATAAGGTAATACATGGTCCAAGGCATCGTTTGAAGATAAATGCGAGAGTTTTTCAACGTCCAAACATTGCCAATCAAGGTGAAAAGCTCCCATCGCTCCTGTCCTTTGGACAAGGACCAGGGCGATACTATCAATAGCACTCATTTTCCTTCAAGATCCAAGCTAGGCGAGGTTAGGTAAGGTGAAGGACGACGTTTGAAGGACATCACAACGAAGATCAAGGTTTAAAGTTGACAAGGTCAAGGAGAAAACATGGATCGCTCTTGTCCCTCTCCAAGGGACAAGGGCGATGATCCCTTTAATACGCCCAAAACTTCATGCGAGCAAATGGAATAAGCGCAAAAGACACGAACAAAGGATGTTATTCGCCAACAATAAAAGATCGAAGTTAAAAGATGCAAGATGGACGTGGAAACAAGAAGATCGCTCCTGTCCTTTGGACAAGGACCAGGGCGATGTACACTCAAAAGGCACTTAAGCACACATGCAAGATGATCAAATGCGAAGAACCTATCAAGATGATCGATTTTTAACGTGGAGATGAAGGAGTTGATCGTGAAAAAATGCAAAATCAGGACAAAAATGTTGAATCGCTCCTGTCCCTCTCCAAGGGACCAGAGCGATGAGGTACGTCCCTTTGTCTTCCAATTTTGGCGCCAAAAAAAAAACAAATTTAAATTTCCTTAAATGCTAAATCGATTAAAAAATTGAAAATCCATTTTTATTTAGCATTTAATATGGCGTTATCTTTTATTAATTATTTTTGCCTTAATTAAAAAATCAAAATTTGCAAACGCAAGGCATTAATAATTAATTAATTAATTAATATAAAATCGAATTTAGAGCGCTCAATTAAGCAAGTCGGCCTTGTTATTTTATTGCAAATCATTTAAAATCATTTTTAAAAATGGTTTTATTTATCAAGTCGGCCTAGGGGATGAAAAGGTGCGAGCGCTATATATATGGGGAGTGAAATTTTCATTTTTCACATCATTTTTTTTTATCCTTCATACGATCTTGAGGAGAAGCGAAGGTGATGCGAAGTATATCATCAAGTGTGGAGTGCGAATTGCGTTAAGGACCAAAGGTGGTGCGAATTTCATTCATCCAAAGGTGGCGCTTTATACATCAAGGGTGGTGCGAACTTGAAGACCTTCGTTTGGGCGAATTTACCAAGGGTTAAAGATTCTTGTCAAAGGCGAACTTGGAGATCTATTTAAGACCACGCCAAAGGCGATACTTGAAGATCACATTGAAATCCAAAGGTGGCGAAGTCGATTTTGAGGAGACCACATTGAAGATTGTTTTACTCCTCCAATTTTCCCTAGGCGATCTTTTCCTTTTTGCATTTTAGAGTTAGCTCTCTATCGAGGTATGGCGATTTTAATTATTATTGCTTTATTCATTCATCGTCGTATTTCAAATTTTGAAATTTTGAATTTTGAATTTTTCAGCTCAATCGTTGTTTTTTAGGAAATGATAACTCTAAAGACTTATCATGAGGTTTCCTAAAAACTTTATCTCTCTAATCAACGTTATTTATTGCAAAATCTAGTTCTTATAATGAAATGTTGTGTAGGTATGGCGACCCCAAAGGCGGGAGCATCCACCAACCACTCAGCTCTCATGAAAGAAGATCAGAAGACCGAAGAAGTGGAGACCAAGATCGTGTCGAAGTGGAGCAACATTGGAGATACAAACTTGGGGAACTTTAGCACGAAGAAGTTTCGAGAGGTCCCTCACATTGGCAAGCCATCACCTGTCGCCCGGAGAATAATAGAGAGTGGCATCATCAAGGCGGCCGGTTTTCCTCCAGCTGTTCAGTGCCACGAGTTGATGATCGAGTGTGCCCGTCACTACAATCCACAGTCCAGGACAATTGTGTCCAATGAGGGAAACACTTTGGCGTACCTTTCAGAGGAAGCCATAAGTGAGGCTTTCCATCTTCCAGAGCACAGGGACATGATATACAAAAGCATTGAAGGAGCCAGGTCAGTGTACGATGATGATCCAGATGCTTGCCTAAGCATAATCAACAAGAACTGGCTACTTAAGAGTCGTCCCCGTCTGAGAAAAGTACCGAACACACCGCATCGGATTGATTTCCAGGAGGAGTACAGAGATTTGATTACCATGCTCAACAGAGTTACAGGAGCGCCTCATGCCTTCTATTTTGAGAAATGGATGTTTTACTTCATCCAGGTGATTGTTCAAGGAAAGGGTACGATACATTGGGCTAGGATAATTAGCCATTGCTTAGACGTACAGTTGAGAAGACTCAGGGCTACTAAGTCCTTCCACATGAGTTCATACGTCATTTATGCTTTGATCAGGAGTGTTGAGTACGCAGGACTACCTCACAGAGGAGTGATTGGAAGAGGACCCGGCGAGGTCAGAGCTTGTGAATCCTATACCTACTTGCATCATCCACCAGGGAAGAACTACAAGTTAGTCAATGATACTTTCACGATGAACATCACAAGGACGTTGCAAGGAGGGATTCACAACAGATTATCTCAGGATGCCCAGGAGTTCATCAAGAGGTATGGTGCTTGGTTCATTCAGTTTCCCAAGTTCACTTACATTAGAGTGCATGGATGTCCTTTACCTCCATACATGTTGCCGAGGTATCCAGCAAACAGAATTGTGTTACTTGAGGTAACAAGGCAGTTGGCAGCATATGTGAAGGCATTCAGACACAGACACCAGAATGGAGTTCAGGAAATGAACAGTTCGAGTGGAAGAGTCCATGGAGTCGATGGTACAGAATGACAGACAGGAGGAAGGACAGGCATAGCATGTTTCGTCAGATGGATCTCTCCAAGACTATGATTTAGAAGAAGATAATGAAGTAACATCTCCTCCCAGACAAGAAGAAATAGTACATAAAGAAATTCAAGTTCAAGAAACAAGATCGAATATCCCAGATTGGTTGAAGGAAAGATTGACTAAGGTGATCGTAATTGAGGACGAGGACAGTGCAATTGATTTAGAGAGCCTTGTTGGGCGTTCACATGTGATAACAGAGAAGAAGAAGGCTACAAAGATGTCCAAGATGATTCGAGATGAGACTGGATTTAGAAAACTGCAGATAGCTACACCGGCAGCAGATAAATATGAGGGTGAGATCCTAGCAGAGGATTATGATGTACAGACTATTGAGTTAGGACCATCCACAGCAGAGAAGACTTTAGATGATGCCACCGACACATTTGAGGCATTGAAGGACAAGTTTAGAGAAGAAGTGGAAAAGAATAGAAAGCTGGAGAGAGAGGTCGATGCATGGAGGACATATTTCAGTCACATCAATGAACCTTTGGGATGTCAGGATCCAGTTAGATCACCAGTGCAAGCATTGCCCCTTCAACCGATCAATGAAGCAGAAAGATTCAGGAACCTGGTCCAGCGTACATGTAGTTGGATGGATAGATCTCATACAGTGGCCATAGAGTTTGTTACAAAGATGGCGAAGATCACCCATCAGGCTATCCAAGTTCTTGAGATAATCCACAGATTGATGGCAACAGTAGCTGCATTCGCCCATACCAAGGACGTTGTCATCCCTGTCTTGAAAGTAATAAGACACACATCCAGAAGAATTTTAGCGCAGGAGAGGATCTTAGAAGGTGATTCTCACAGTTTGTTTCAGTGGTCAACCTTACTCCATATAAAGAGTGTTCTCTTCGAGGACATCAGTGTTAGATGTGGTCAAGTTGAGGAGGTGATCAATCCGATCCAGGACAGAGTATTTGAGGTACTTCGTACCATTCTTGGCAGAAGGATCGAGGTCGAGACAGATGTGGATATACAAGAATTTGAGGATAGAATCAAGATCATCTTTCGCAAGGACGCAGATGTTACAGATGAACAGTATGATCAAATGTATGCCACCATGCTCCTGATTGACAGAACGAAGGAACTTGAACCTACTTGGGACGCAGCTCTTCTAGATGCATTCGATCAGGTCATCCACTTAGAAGAGAGTATCAAGAATCTTCCCGAGATTCCAATCACAGAAATCGAAGGAATCGTGACAAAATTCATTGCATATGCTAAGAAAGAGAATTGGAAAGGGAATAAGATTCTAGATGAAAGGTTGTTACAGATGACATGACATCTTATTTCTCATTGGTTGATACCTCCTAGATTTTTGTGCCAAATTTAATATTTGGCTATGTATTTAATATTGTTCAGTAAAAAGGAGGTCATTTGTAACAAACCCTAATTAGGGTTTAGGTGTCATGATCTTGTCCGTTGATTTATTTTCAATCTGGACCTTTCATTGTAACTGGGGATGCTATTTATACCCCCATTTTTCATTTCATTTGGTAATAGTTAATAGTCGAAGAATCAATAGTTGATGTAATAGAGAAGAGAGATTAGAGTTGTAAGCAATTTTATTTTGTAGCAAGATTGAGTCTTGAAGAGAGAAATTCAAGCAATTGTTGTATATGATGACTTGGAAATCAATAAAATATTGAAGTTATGGTGTTTTGTTGCAAATTTCTTAAGTTATCTTCATGGTTGTTGGATGTACTTGAATCACGCTCAATCAAAGTAGTTTGTTAATTTGAAAGACTAAGTGTGGGATTTGATATTTGGTAGGATTCGCAATCCAAACCACTAGCTTCTTGCTGATTGTAGGAACGCCTTGCGTGGTCGACTGGAGAACATTTCGAGTCCTTAACCTTCAAGCATTTTCGTATCTAGGATATGTACCTTCGTAGTAGTGTCCTTGGTCTTTGATGCATTGAACATCATTATTACCTTAGAAGATCGCACTAATTTCAATTGAGTTGTTATCTTATGGCAAAATTGAAGTTGGTTGAGTCTTGCCAAATCTCATTCATGCTAAGTCGTTCATAGGGTTAGGCTAGATTAGACTTCCTTAAACCCTGTCCTTTTGCTATTTTTTGAAAGTTCCTTTTTAGTTTAGTAGAATCTTCGAGCCTTTGGAATCCGTAAGACGCCTTGGAGGAAACAGCAAATCACATCATACCACTAAAAAGCTTGTCCACACGTGGAGACCCCACTAAAAGAACCTCGGAGTCTACCTAACTGATCCATTACGCGAATCTTCAGCAGTTAGAGACTATTTTCTCAAGAGAGGATAAGATACCTATTGGTATTTTATTCTGTGTATGATGGTGTATAAAATACACGTCAACAGAATTGGCGCTAGAAGGAGGGCTTGAACCTCCGAAGTTCGAAGTCCGAAGATTTTGAAAAGAGAAAACATTGCAAACATGATCATGAAGTACGATGGTGTTGCCAAATGAAGGACTGAATCAAGTAGTGCAACCCAATTTGCAAATAGGCAATACCCAAGAAGACATCATTTCCGAATTGAATCAAGTAGCTTGGAACGCAAGGAGAAGTCAAGTCGAATATAGCAGAGTCAGGATCATCTTAGAACAAGAAGAAGATAGAGCCGAAGAACATCAAAGGGGCATAGCTAGAGATCTTAGCAACCAAAGGAACCCACAATAATCCTTGCAAGACTTCACGCTGGATCGCATTGGTTCATTCTCGCCCGAGAAACATCAAAGGTTGTTGAGGTCCACACCAGGCATCAAGGATCTAAGCGAACTTCAGTTCACTTCCAAAGCAAAGCGAGTTAAAAGAGAGGACACTCCCAAAGAGTTCGAACTAAGATTGGAAGGATCTCCTGAGTCATCACAAGTTTTTCAAGAGCAAGTGCAAGCGGCGATCCAATCTAGTATTCAGGCAATTTCACAAACAAAGAGTCAAGCTAGTTCATCAAGTTCGGCTTCAAAAGGTACGATGGCTCAACGTGCTCCACCTCCACCTCCTCCTCCTCATATACTTAATGGTGTGACTTGGCTAGTCAACAATCCGTCACCGTTGGAATTCGCGATTTATCATGATATGCCGAAGAATCCAGAGCACTTTTGTTCCAAGTTCAATGTTAGTGATTTCCATCGCACGGCAGAAGATCACATCAAGATGTTCGAGGACCTTCTTCGTAACAGACAAATTGAATATGGAGATGTGGCATGTAGGCTTTTTCCCTACTCATTGGGAGAAGAGGCATACTTTTGGTTTATTCATTTGCCTACAGGGTCCATCAGGACTTGGGACGCGATGAAAGACGCATTCATTGCTAAATTTGGCATCCCAACTACACCAGCAGAGTTATACAGACAATTTGTTGAGATTCGAAGGAGAGAACATGAACCTATTACTTCCTTCAACAACAGATTTCACTGCGCATACACAATGTTACGTCCTCCTTATCTTATTGCAAATCCAAGGGAGATTTACTATGGAGCCTTAGATCATCTCACAGCTATGTTCGTAAGGACACATCCGACTCCGAATGACCTAAATGCGGCCTATGCAAAGGCCATTGAAGTGAGCAAGCACATGGGTCAAAACATCACTGGACCACTACTACATATGGGACCTATCGCAGCACCAAACCAGATGCAGGCAGTTGGCACGGCCTTGGCCAACCAGACTCCAGTCATGAACCTGATCCCGCAAGCGACCTATCCGAGCGTACAGCCGGCAAATCAGTTGGTCCTTCACCCAGGAGCTCCAATTTCTCAAGCCCCACCCGCTCAACCTGTGTACCTGCAAAATGCCACGAATTCATCAAGGACACAAGAAGAGAAAGACGAAATGAAAGAGTTGATTGATCAAGTCAAGAGGCTATCAACTGAGGTGACCCATTTGAGGAATCAGAATAATCAACTCCAGAGCATGCAAAGGATCAATCACAACCAAAATTTCCAAGGAAACAATAATCAAGGATTTAGAAACAATTATCAAGGAAATAACAATCAAGGTTTCCAAAGAAGACCATGGAATACAGCTCCGAACAATGGAAATGTGGTGACGCCTTTGGACAATCCACCAAATGCGCAAAGTCAAGAGAACCCTTCTTCAAGCAAAGTGTTTTTAGCCGAAGCAGCCTTGTCTAGTTGGTGCAGACTCCACAACACGAACCAACATTCCGAGTTGCAATGTCCTGAGTTCAAGATTGCAGCCGACATTTTCCAACAAGAGATGCGTACCTCTAATCCACCTGAAAATCCTCCCACCACAGGGTACGAAATTGTTCCAACCACGCAGTATGGTCAAGCCATGATCGTTGAAACCTGCAGATATTCACAAGAAGAAATTAGTCAAGTGCAAAATGGGAAATTTCCTCCAGAGTCGGCCAATGGACCGATGGTACCACCAGGATCTCTGTTTCCGCCAGCATCCGCAAATGGACCTGTAGAGGATTCAGAATAGTACTTCCCACCATTGAACGACAGTGTCCTAGTAGAGGGAATAAAGGAAGTGTTTCACCAATCGTCAGGAGGAGTGAACCAAAGAGTTTATCACAGGAATCAGAGGAATCCTAAACCTTTAACAACGTCGATCCCTCCAAACAATTTCTCAACTCCGCCGGATCCCCAAGCTAGTAACGTTCCAGAATATCCGCAGAACACTCGAGAATACAGGCAAAGGAACATTTCACCTCCCGCGGGAAATGAAATGAAAAGATTGGCCGCCTTGGTATTGGATGAACTCAAGAAAGTCAAGGTAAGCCTTCCACTCTATGAATTGCTTAAGGTGTCAGAAATTAAAGATACGGTGATCAATAGTTTAAGTGAATCTAGTACAACAAGGTCAAATGTTCAAGCCACTATCAATGTGACTCAAGAGGAGGCCGATTCTTAAGAACAACCCGAACAAAATGAGTGCATGGTTCAAACTATAACCTTCCCAGCTAAAAAGGAAGATATGTTGGAAGGAAAAGTATTACTCAAAAGAGGCGAAACAAAGAAAGCTCAGCCTACAGTCAAAGAGAACCTCACCACTAACCTGGTTCTTCCCGAAAAGGAAGTCACAATCAAGAAAGATGTTGTTAAGAAGGGTAAATCTACAAGCAAAGCCAGTCATTCGAAAGAGGAGAGCTCAACGAAGGATGATCATTCAAAGATTAATCAAGTCAAACATCAAGAACACAATGGCGATTCTTCAGCTCCTTCTCAAGGAAAAGACGAACCAGCCCCGTTCCTGCTATCAGTCAGGATATTTGGAAAATTATTACACAATTGCCTTTATGATTCCGGAGCCTCAAGCAATGTCATGCCCCTGGCTGTTTGTCAAAGGCTTGGAATAAATCCCGCACCTACCAAGAGAAAGGTCACTCAGCTTGACAAGACAGAAGTTCCAGTCATGGGAGAATTGAACAACATTCACATGCAATTGGCCGCAGATCCAAGAGTCCAGAATTTTATAGATATATCAGTAGTGGATATTCCAGATTCATATGGAATGCTCCTGAGTCGAGATTGGTCCCGAAAATTGAATGGATATGTATCGACCGATTTCACACACATGTGGTTACCATGGAGAGGAGTCCCGAATCAAATCAAGATCGATAACACTCCAAGGTTGAGATTGATGATAACTGAATATGGGGAAGACAATGAAGTCCTGTTTTTGGAATCCGACTTGGGAACATACAAGCCTAAGGTGGAGGAAGTCTTGATGATACAAGATGTACAAGATGAAAATACCCAACAAGAGGTGATAGAATCTACGGAGATAGTCATTGAAAGCGATCAAGGATCCGACCAAGAGGATGAAGGGATGTTTGAAAACTTCAGAAGGTTCGTACAAAGAAACATCCAGCAAAGTGTGCAACTTGGCAATCTAGCATCCGTTCGAGATTTGCTCCTTCCGAATTGGTGTAGAATTCACAATGCCGTCCACTCAGAATTATCTTGTGCTTTATGCCAGACCGCATTGGAGCAAGTAAACAAAAGAGTCCCGCAGACACTAATTATAGAAGAAACTCAAGATTCAGAGAATGAAAGCTCTACAGACACCGAGAGTTCTGTGGAAGATGAAGTTTTGTCCGACACATCAAATGAGAGTCGTGAAAGTCCAGAAACAGACAATCAAGAAAATCAGATATGGACATTAAGGTTCGACGGATCTAAGTCCAAACAAGGATCCGGAGCCGGATATGAATTGATTAGTCCTAAGGGAGAAACATACCTTGCCGCTCACAGATTGCAGTTCCCTTGTACCAACAATGTAGCAGAATATGAATCTTTGGTTCATGGATTATTATTAGCCATCCAAAAGGGGGCAAAGATACTGCAAGTATATGGAGACTCAGAAATCGCAATAAGGCAAATCAGGAAGCAATATGTTTGCCATGATAAAAGATTAACCAAGTACAGGAATCGAGTCTGGGATCTAATCGAAAGTTTTGATGCTTTCAATATCAATTCAATTTATAGACATCAAAATCAAGTGGCCAATTCACTTGCACAGGCCGCAAGCTCATTAATTCCATTAGCAATGGAAGGATTGAAGAAGTTTACAATCGAGTTAGTATCAGTTCCTTCAGTCCCAGATAACATTACCAATTTCCAAGTTTTCGAAGACGACAAGCACATTCTAGATTTCCTAGCCAACACGGACGTCTTCTTAACACAGATCATAGATGAAGATGAAGTAGGTGAAGCTGAGTTTGATGCTGAAGGAGTCCTGAACTTAAAGACAAACACTATTCCAAAAGGAATGGTAGAATTAGAAAGGATTTTTGATCCTGACAAGTTGAAAGAAAAGAAGAATCACAGTGTAGAAGGCAATATGTGTAACACGATCGATCTAGGTGATGAGACACAAGTTAAAAATGTCTTCATTGGAAAGTCCTGCACAGCGACTGAAAGAGATGGAATCCTAAAGAACATGAGGGACTTCCCAGATATCATCGCGTGGAGCTACGAAGATCTCAAGACCTACGACACTGCAATTATCACTCACACAATCCCGTTGAAGCCAGGAAGCAAGCCATTCAGGCAAAGACAAAGACCAGTTAATCCTTTGTTGGAACCACTGATATACCAAGAGGTGAAGAAGTTACTCACAGCCAAGATCATCTTCCCAGTAAGACACTCGACGTGGGTCGCCAACCTGGTACCTGTTAGAAAGAAAAATGGAGAGATCAGATTGTGTGTTGATTTTAGAAATCTCAACAGAGCGTCAGAGAAAGATAATTATCCGCTCCCATCATTAGATGAAGTATTGCAGATCGTCAATGGATCACAGATGATGTCCTTCCTAGACGGATATTCAGGATACAATCAAGTCCTAGTCGAACCTGAAGATCGACTGAAGACTGCTTTCACCACCAAATGGGGAACGTTTGCCTATAAGAGAATGCCTTTTGGACTCATAAATGCTGGGGCCACATTCCAGAGAGCTATGGATATTGCTTTCAGAGATTTAATTGGTAAAAGCATTATTATATATATGGATGATATCACAGTTTTCTCTAGGCAAAGAGAAGATCATGTGGACGACTTGAGAAGAGTCTTCCAAAGATGCAGAAGATACGGTGTCTCCCTCAATCCAAAGAAATGCATATTTGGAGTCACAGAAGGAAAGCTTTTAGGACATGTCATTTCAGAGAAAGGAATATCTATCGATCCTGAAAGAGTGAAGGCCATATCCACTATTAATTTGCCAGCAAGCAAAAAAGAACTTAAGTCATTTTTCGGCAAGATCAACTTCGTCCGAAAATTCATTACCGGATTTGCCGAGATTGTCAGACCACTGAATGAAATGTTAAAGAAAGATGCAAAGGTCGAGTGGACTCCACAAGCCAGAAGGGCATTTGAAGAAATAAAGACCGCAATCATGGAAGCGCCAGTTTTGATTAGTCCAGATTATCTCAGGCCATTCTATCTATATTCCTTCGCCTTCGATTACACTTGTGCCGCCATCCTCACCCAGAGAAGTGAAGAGAGGGATGAAAACCCAATTGCTTTCATGAGCACTCCGTTGAAAGATGCAGAACTCAGATATCCAAACGTTGAAAAACAAGCATACGCATTAGTAAAGGCAGTGAAGAAATTCAGACACTACCTCCTGAGAGCCAAGATTTATGCAATAGTGCCAGATGCGGCAGTCAAGACTCTCCTCATGCAAAATGAATTAGGAGAGAGAAGAGGAAAGTGGGTCGCCATTATCCAAGAATTTGATATAGAAATACAGCCCATGAAACTTGTCCGAGGACAAGCTTTGGCACAGACATTGGCAATAGATGGGCCAGGATTAGTCCAACAAGTTTATGAATTAGAAGATGTCACACATGATGAATGGTACAAAGATATTGTGATATATTTGCTTAATCACAGATGTCCTGCTCATATGACACCTACACAGAAAAGAGCATTAAGATTAAAGTGTCAACATTACATGCTTCAAGGATCTGTTTTATACCGCAAAAACTATGAAGGAGTATACCTGAGATGTGTTGGCAAAGACGAAGCAAAGCAGATAATTGAACATTTCCATTCCAAGTTTGGAACCGGACATGGAGCTAACCTCGCCACAGCTCACCAGATCCTAAGAGCAGGATATTACTGGCCTACGCTTTTTAAAGATACATTCAATCACATTAAGACTTGCCACACATGTCAAGTCACAGCTTTTAGAGAAAGAAATCCTGCCATGCCACTGAATCCAGTGATTGAAGCCAGACCATTTGCTAAATGGGGAATGGACTTTATTGGTGTCATCAACCCCGCATCCTCAGCACAACACAAGTACATCATTACAGCTACAGATTATTGTACCAGATGGTCAGAGGCACAAGCACTTAAGGTTTGTTCTACTGAAGTTGTAATCAAGTTTCTAGAGGAGAACATAATCACAAGGTTTGGATGCCCTTACGCGTTGGTTTGCGACAATGGATCGACGTTCACATCATTGAGATTCTCGAATTGGGCTTTTGAGTATGGAATAACCCTCAAGTTTTCATCAAATTATTATCCTCAGGGTAATGGGTTAGCAGAGTCCACCAACAAAAATTTGCTTAGTGTTATCAAAAAATTATTAGAGAGAAGCCCCAGAAAATGGCACACCCAGTTGAGATTTGCTTTATGGGCAGACAGAATCAGAACGAAGAACGCATTAGGCATTTCGCCTTATTTTCTAGTTTATGGCCAAGACCCAGTCTTCCCCATGCAACTCAGGATCCCGACTTTGAAATTCATTCAGGAGTACATGGAAGACACTGATGCAGTACAGGCCAGATTGACACAGTTGATGAACCTAGAAGAGAAAAGAGATCAAGCACTAGAGAACTTTGCTAAACACCAAGGAGTGGTGAAGAGATGGTTTGATCGACAAGCAAGAGTCAAGGCGTTCCGAATTTCGGACCTCGTCCTGTATTGGGACAAAGCACATGAGAAAAGAGGGGAACATGATAAGTTTGATAAGCTTTGGAAAGGCCCTTATCAAATTTCAGAGATATTGGGAGAAAATGCATTTAGGTTGCAGACTTTAACTGGAGAAGACATCCCGTTGCCTGTCAATGGGAGATATCTCAAACATTATTTCCAATCCTAAAATGCCAAGGCCTTCCCTTGTACATAGTTAGTTTAATTTGCTTTCGTTGTTTTCCGTTTGTTTGTTTCGTTTCGTTTTGGTTTGCCTTTTGTTTTCGTTCTTGGTTTAGGTGTTTTTTTTTGTTTTTTTTTAGGTTAGTTGTTTTGTCCTGAGGGGTATCCATTTGGCAGTGGGTGATTTTGTTATGTAACGCTCTGACTTCCCACTAGATTGTTGGGTGCATTTGGAAAATCATGAGGTCTTTTGGAATTACAAAGGGAGTTTCTTTCAATGAAGCTTTGAGTCAGGACATATTTGCATTGAAGTTGATTGGCTTATTGAACTCACGTATTTTTGTCCTTCAGTTATTATATTTTCACACACTTATAATCTCCGAGTCATTATGGTTTACAGGCAAAGCTGTGATCAGTGAAAAATCTAAAGTTTAGCTTCAGGGCCACCGCAATCCTCAAACCCTAGTGAGTTTCACTACTCGCGGGCCAAAGAATTGACGGAACTGAAAAGCAGTATCAAAAGAAAAGATGAAAAAATGAGAAAAATCAAAAGAAAGAAATGAGCTAAAGAGAAATATCAAATTGGCTAAAGGGAATTTACGAGTAACTCCATCGGGGCTATAGACGCCTGACTGGCAATGGAGCAATGTTCGTGAGCTTGCGGCGATAACCTCGTCGGGACTATGGACGTCTGACTGGCAGCGAGGCTCTATCCAGGATGCTTTTGGAGTTTAGACGAACTACGTAGCTTATCACAGGGGAACCTGGAGATCATGATTGTCTTGTTGAGGGGAATTAACGCATTTGCACACACATGGGTAACTATGGACTTGATACTTTGTCTCGATATGATGATCTCTTCTTGTAAGTGTTTCTTAATTCCTGGTTTTGTTGAGGGAGGTTTTCTGAGTCTTCCTTTAGAAAGATTGATTCCCAAATGTTTTGCAACATTTCTCAGTGGTGTCGCCAGATGTTGTGACCATTTCACACATCGCCCCATCGCAAATGGGGACCCCCTCTTTTTGCTTGTTTTTTTCGCTCGTTTTCGCTTTCGTTTTTAGGGTTTTGCTAGTTAGTTAGTCGTCTGGATTTAGGGTCAAGCCTTAGGGTTTTAAATTTTGTCTTTTCAGGCCAGAGTCCAGTCGTTTTGAGAGCTTTTGAGCTTCCTTTTCTAGGATGCAAATTTTGAATGCAATGAGTTCGCCAAAATGGTCTAATTTTCAATTGGAATGTTAATGCAGAGCTTAAATTTGTCTAAGTGTTGAAGATGAAATGTGAATTTTTGTCCAATTGAATATTTTGACCAAATTTTGACTTTTTTGATTTTGATCCTGGGCATTGGAATTGATTTGTTTTCGCCTCGTGAAGTGTTAAAATGTGAAAAATAATGTTATTTTGGCCTGTAGGAGCAAAATCGCTCCTGTCCCTCAGTGAAGGACGGGAGCTCATTTTCAAATATCTCATCATCCCTGCAGAGTCCAGACAAATTTCAAGTTGGAAGTGATGGAGAACGGCGATATCTTTCCATTGAATATAAATTGAAGATTTTCATGAGCATAGAAATGCCTCCAGGAGGAAAATCGCTCCTGTCCCTCAGTGAAGGACCGGAGCTACAAATCAAATTTCGCCTTGTCCTTGCAAGATTTTGATGACTTAGCAATTTGAAAGGGTCCAAAGGAAGGTGCTTTACCAAATGAATATAATTTGAAATGCCAAAGGTGAAGGAGAATGACCTAGAATGACCAAATCGCTCCTGTCCCTCTCCAAGGGACCAGGGTGAGGTACCTTGTAGCTCTCGTCCCTCTCCCAGGGACCAGAGCGATTTCCTTCATTAGACAAAATCCAGGCAAATGTCAAGGCAAGTTTACGTTCAAAAACAAGGGAAAACATGAGATGGACGCATTGAATACAAATTGAAGATTTTTTTGGACGTCCACAAAGGTCCTAAATGCCTAGTTCGCTCCTGTCCCTCAGGAAGGGACCAGAGCGATTTTTGATATAAATGATTTTCTTGCAAAGTTACAGATGATGTCAAGACATGAACGAATGGAGTGGAGCATGACGAGTCCGTTGAATATAAATTTGGAACCTGACCAAGTGAAATAAAGGCCATAAAGGGAGGATCGCTCCTGTCCCTATCCAAGGGACCAGGGCGATACAATGGTAATGATACTTCCTATGCAAGTTCAAGGTCGTTCCTCCAAAGTTCAAGGTCGATCCAAGTCAAGACAAAGTGGCGAGGGACATTTCAAGGCGTCTTTAGCAAGCAAAAGTACTCAAAGGTCGTCACAATGATGAAATTCGCATCCTAGGACATAGATCGCTCCTGTCCCTCTCCAAGGGACCAGGGCGATGTTAGATGCATTGGTCATTTTGTGCAAGATTTACGTAAGAGCAAGATTTCATAAGGTAATACATGGTCCAAGGCATCGTTTGAAGATAAATGCGAGAGTTTTTCAACGTCCAAACATTGCCAATCAAGGTGAAAAGCTCCCATCGCTCCTGTCCTTTGGACAAGGACCAGGGCGATACTATCAATAGCACTCATTTTCCTTCAAGATCCAAGCTAGGCGAGGTTAGGTAAGGTGAAGGACGATGTTTGAAGGACATCACAACGAAGATCAAGGTTTAAAGTTGACAAGGTCAAGGAGAAAACATGGATCGCTCCTGTCCCTCTCCAAGGGACAAGGGCGATGATCCCTTTAATACGCCCAAAACTTCATGCGAGCAAATGGAATAAGCGCAAAAGACACGAACAAAGGATGTTATTCGCCAACAATAAAAGATCGAAGTTAAAAGATGCAAGATGGACGTGGAAACAAGAAGATCGCTCCTGTCCTTTGGACAAGGACCAGGGCGATGTACACTCAAAAGGCACTTAAGCACACATGCAAGATGATCAAATGCGAAGAACCTATCAAGATGATCGATTTTTAACGTGGAGATGAAGGAGTTGATCGTGAAAAAATGCAAAATCAGGACAAAAATGTTGAATCGCTCTTGTCCCTCTCCAAGGGACCAAAGCGATGAGGTACGTCCCTTTGTCTTCCAATTTTGGCGCCAAAAAAAAAACAAATTTAAATTTCCTTAAATGCTAAATCGATTAAAAAATTGAAAATCCATTTTTATTTAGCATTTAATATGGCGTTATCTTTTATTAATTATTTTTGCCTTAATTAAAAAATCAAAATTTGCAAACGCAAGGCATTAATAATTAATTAATTAATTAATATAAAATCGAATTTAGAGCGCTCAATTAAGCAAGTCGGCCTTGTTATTTTATTGCAAATCATTTAAAATCATTTTTAAAAATGGTTTTATTTATCAAGTCGGCCTAGGGGATGAAAAGGTGCGAGCGCTATATATATGGGGAGTGAAATTTTCATTTTTCATATCATTTTTTTTATCCTTCATACGATCTTGAGGAGAAGCGAAGGTGATGCGAAGTATATCATCAAGTGTCGAGTGCGAATTGCGTTAAGGACCAAAGGTGGTGCGAATTTCATTCATCCAAAGGTGGCGCTTTATACATCAAGGGTGGTGCGAACTTGAAGACCTTCGTTTGGGCGAATTTACCAAGGGTTAAAGATTCTTGTCAAAGGCGAACTTGGAGATCTATTTAAGACCACGCCAAAGGCGATACTTGAAGATCACATTGAAATCCAAAGGTGGCGAAGTCGATTTTGAGGAGACCACATTGAAGATTGTTTTACTCCTCCAATTTTCCCTAAGCGATCTTTTCCTTTTTGCATTTTAGAGTTAGCTCTCTATCGAGGTATGGCGATTTTAATTATTATTGCTTTATTCATTCATCGTCGTATTTCAAATTTTGAAATTTTGAATTTTGAATTTTTCAGCTCAATCGTTGTTTTTTAGGAAATGATAACTCTAAAGACTTATCATGAGGTTTCCTAAAAACTTTATCTCTCTAATCAACGTTATTTATTGCAAAATCTAGTTCTTATAATGAAATGTTGTGTAGGTATGGCGACCCCAAAGGCAGGAGCATCCACCAACCGCTCAGCTCTCATGAAAGAAGATCAGAAGACCGAAGAAGTGGAGACCAAGATCGTGTCGAAGTGGAGCAACATTGGAGATACAAACTTGGCGAACTTTAGCACGAAGAAGTTTCGAGAGGTCCCTCACATTGGCAAGCCATCACCTGTCGCCCGGAGAATAATAGAGAGTGGCATCATCAAGGCGGCCGGTTTTCCTCCAGCTGTTCAGTGCCACGAGTTGATGATCGAGTGTGCCCGTCACTACAATCCACAGTCCAGGACAATTGTGTCCAATGAGGGAAACACTTTGGCGTACCTTTCAGAGGAAGCCATAAGTGAGGCTTTCCATCTTCCAGAGCACAGGGACATGATATACAAAAGCATTGAAGGAGCCAGGTCAGTGTACGATGATGATCCAGATGCTTGCCTAAGCATAATCAACAAGAACTGGCTACTTAAGAGTCGTCCCCGTCTGAGCAAAGTACCGAACACACCGCATCGGATTGATTTCCAGGAGGAGTACAGAGATTTGATTACCATGCTCAACAGAGTTACAGGAGCACCTCATGCCTTCTATTTTGAGAAATGGATGTTTTACTTCATCCAGGTGATTGTTCAAGGAAAGGGTACGATACATTGGGCTAGGATAATTAGCCATTGCTTAGACGTACAGTTGAGAAGACTCAGGGCTACTAAGTCCTTCCACATGAGTTCATACGTCATTTATGCTTTGATCAGGAGTGTTGAGTACGCAGAACTACCTCACAGAGGAGTGATTGGAAGAGGACCCGACGAGGTCAGAGCTTGTGAATCCTATACCTACTTGCATCATCCACCAGGGAAGAACTACAAGTTAGTCAATGATACTTTCACGATGAACATCACAAGGACGTTGCAAGGAGGGATTCACAACAGATTATCTCAGGATGCCCAGGAGTTCATCAAGAGGTATGGTGCTTGGTTCATTCAGTTTCCCAAGTTCACTTACATTAGAGTGCATGGATGTCCTTTACCTCCATACATGTTGCCGAGGTATCCAACAGACAGAATTGTGTTACTTGAGGTAACAAGGCAGTTGGCAACATATGTGAAGGCATTCAGACACAGACACCAGAATGGAGTTCAGGAAATGAACAGTTCGAGTGGAAGAGTCCATGGAGTCGATGGTACAGAATGACAGACAGGAGGAAGGACAGGCACAACATGTTTCGTCAGATGGATCTCTCCAAGACTATGATTTAGAAGAAGATAATGAAGTAACATCTCCTCCCAGACAAGAAGAAATAGTACATAAAGAAATTCAAGTTCAAGAAACAAGATCGAATATCCCAGATTGGTTGAAGGAAAGATTGACTAAGGTGATCGTAATTGAGGACGAGGACAGTGCAATTGATTTAGAGAGCCTTGTTGGGCGTTCACATGTGATAACAGAGAAGAAGAAGGCTACAAAGATGTCCAAGATGATTCGAGATGAGACTGGATTTAGAAAACTGCAGATAGCTACACCGGCAGCAGATAAATATGAGGGTGAGATCCTAGCAGAGGATTATGATGTACAGACTATTGAGTTAGGACCATCCACAGCAGAGCAGACTTTAGATGATGCCACCGACACATTTGAGGCATTGAAGGACAAGTTTAGAGAAGAAGTGGAAAAGAATAGAAAGCTGGAGAGAGAGGTCGATGCATGGAGGACATATTTCAGTCACATCAATGAACCTTTGGGATGTCAGGATCCAGTTAGATCACCAGTGCAAGCATTGCCCCTTCAACCGATCAATGAAGCAGAAAGATTCAGGAACCTGGTCCAGCGTACATGTAGTTGGATGGATAGATCTCATACAGTGGCCATAGAGTTTGTTACAAAGATGGCGAAGATCACCCATCAGGCTATCCAAGTTCTTGAGATAATCCACAGATTGATGGCAACAGTAGCTGCATTCGCCCATACCAAGGACGTTGTCATCCCTGTCTTGAAAGTAATAAGACACACATCCAGAAGAATTTTAGCGCAGGAGAGGATCTTAGAAGGTGATTCTCACAGTTTGTTTCAGTGGTCAACCTTACTCCATATAAAGAGTGTTCTCTTCGAGGACATCAGTGTTAGATGTGGTCAAGTTGAGGAGGTGATCAATCCGATCCAGGACAGAGTATTTGAGGTACTTCGTACCATTCTTGGCAGAAGGATCGAGGTCGAGACAGATGTGGATATACAAGAATTTGAGGATAGAATCAAGATCATCTTTCGCAAGGATGCAGATGTTACAGATGAACAGTATGATCAAATGTATTCCACCATGCTCCTGATTGACAGAACGAAGGAACTTGAACCTACTTGGGACGCAGCTCTTCTAGATGCATTCGATCAGGGCATCCACTTAGAAGAGAGTATCAAGAATCTTCCCGAGATTCCAATCACAGAAATCGAAGGAATCGTGACAAAATTCATTGCATATGCTAAGAAAGAGAATTGGAAAGGGAATAAGATTCTAGATGAAAGGTTGTTACAGATGACATGACATCTTATTTCTCATTGGTTGATACCTCCTAGATTTTTGTGCCAAATTTAATATTTGGCTATGTATTTAATATTGTTCAGTAAAAAGGAGGTCATTTGTAACAAACCCTAATTAGGGTTTAGGTGTCATGATCTTGTCCGTTGATTTATTTTCAATCTGGACCTTTCATTGTAACTGGGGATGCTATTTATACCCCCATTTTTCATTTCATTTGGTAATAGTTAATAGTCGAAGAATCAATAGTTGATGTAATAGAGAAGAGAGATTAGAGTTGTAAGCAATTTTATTTTGTAGCAAGATTGAGTCTTGAAGAGAGAAATTCAAGCAATTGTTGTATATGATGACTTGGAAATCAATAAAATATTGAAGTTATGGTGTTTTGTTGCAAATTTCTTAAGTTATCTTCATGGTTGTTGGATGTACTTGAATCACGCTCAATCAAAGTAGTTTGTTAATTTGAAAGACTAAGTGTGGGATTTGATATTTGGTAGGATTCGCAATCCAAACCACTAGCTTCTTGCTGATTGTAGGAACGCCTTGCGTGGTCGACTGGAGAACATTTCGAGTCCTTAACCTTCAAGCATTTTCGTATCTAGGATATGTACCTTCGTAGTAGTGTCCTTGGTCTTTGATGCATTGAACATCATTATTACCTTAGAAGATCGCACTAATTTCAATTGAGTTGTTATCTTATGGCAAAATTGAAGTTGGTTGAGTCTTGCCAAATCTCATTCATGCTAAGTCGTTCATAGGGTTAGGCTAGATTAGACTTCCTTAAACCCTGTCCTTTTGCTATTTTTTGAAAGTTCCTTTTTAGTTTAGTAGAATCTTCGAGCCTTTGGAATCCGTAAGACGCCTTGGAGGAAACAGCAAATCACATCATACCACTAAAAAGCTTGTCCACACGTGGAGACCCCACTAAAAGAACCTCGGAGTCTACCTAACTGATCCATTACGCGAATCTTCAGCAGTTAGAGACTATTTTCTCAAGAGAGGATAAGATACCTATTGGTATTTTATTCTGTGTATGATGGTGTATAAAATACACGTCAACAGCGACGCAGGGTAATTAATTAAATATTAATTTAATGTGTCTACAAAACCTTCCACAAATCCCATACAAGCATAGTAGTCATACAAAATGTAAAACACAGAGGAAAGAAAGACAAAGCAAAGCGATCACCCATAAAATAATTTGAACTTGTAGAAGCATAATATGCACAATTCATTTATATTCATATTATTCTTCTTCTACATATGTATAGAGCATTTGGAAGCCTAGAAGAGATGAATATGTAGAGATCAATCCTTAGAAGAAATAAATGTATGAGAAAAAATCATAGCACCCATCATCAAACCTTTCTCCAAAAAGGATTTCCCCATAGCAATAGTAATGCAATAGAAGGAAAAACAATTTATAAGAAAATGATAAGAATTCCCCATGAGAAGCAACTCATGCAAGGAAAGAACCATGCAATTTTGTGCAATGAGTAGAATGACAGCGGGAAAATATAAATACATAGTTGGAAAGTAGAACACAAGAATCCAAAAGGGTATTAGGATTAGAATTGATTGAGTGGAATGATTAAAATAAGAATTAAAACTAGAGAACAAAGAGCAAATCATAATATGAGATCATCATCAAATTATAGTTTTAAAGGTGTAGAAGACTCAACTATCTTTTTACACAATGGTAAATACATTTGACAACTAACTAAGATGATTGATAGTAAATTGGAATGATTTATACTAAGCTAGATCTTATAGACAATTAACTAAAATTCTTGAGACATTTATTGATGGAGCGTATATTCTAACACTAAACTGAATAACAACATAAAACAATGCACTATGTAGAAGCTTAGTCTTTCCAAACAATTCTCAAACTAGTAAGACTTCTTCAAGTTGCTCCCCAACTACATACATAGTCACCTAGCTATCATCCAAGTTTCCAACGTCATCAGACACCATTTGTACATAAAGTGTCTCATCACCCTCGTAAAGGTATAATGCCAAACTTCCAAATTTTGGACCCCTCTAAACTATTGGACATCAATCCTCACATGTATGTTGCATAACTCCAATGAGCAATAGTTTCTTTGATCCACAAGCGTCTTAGACTATTGAGTATCTAATTATTATTTACTATATCCCTATTTGTTTTCTAAGTGTTGTCCTCTTCAAAATAGGACAAGTGCCTCCTCTTCAATGAAATCATCATAGTGTAAAATCTGCTCCTTAGCTACCTCAATTTCTCTTTTTAATTCACTACGATTGATCACCAACTTAATTGAGCAAACATTTTCTATCTAAATTAGAAGTGTTGATTTTAAAACTTCTCCATTCACCATCGTGGCAATAACTTGGCATCAATTTGTATATGCTTACATTTGATAGTGTTTAAGTTTTTAGAATTAGAGTAATCCCTAGGCCCATACCTAAGCCTCAAGGGTTCACTCATGATGACCCTACCTACATATCCACTTGTGGCAAATCAAAGGCTTCATAGTTCACACTCAAATGTTAGAGGGATTTCATTCTCTCTTGTATAAGTTCTCTGATCTCTTTTTAAACCTTGGATATCAATTAAATGGATCTATTAATTTAGTCCTATTACAATGAAAATATAACCATCCCCATCAGGTGTTGGTTCTATAGACAACATAACCAATCATTAGTGTACAACTTACACATATACATAGATGTTGTATCATAGATCCCATATAGTGACTGTATTAAGCATACATCACATATGCACAAGGGATTAGCTCATACACATCACAAGTACACAAGCTGACTTACTCCAACATACATAACAATACATAGTGTGGCTCATACAAGCATTTCAAATATAATAGTCTTGGCTCATTTATACATCACAAAGATGATAGTGACTCACTCATATAAGCATCACAAAGATAATAATGACTGGCTCATACAAGCATCAAAAGGACAATAGTGTATGGCTCATACATGCATCAAAAGACAATGTTAACTGACTCATCCATAATGGCTAACTATCTCCTATCCATAGTACATCCCAAATAAAAAAGGAATATCAATGTATTGTGCACTACACTATAGATCCAATTTATTTCCTTGGTCTTTTACACCAGTAGGTAATTGGGAAGAGGATTTGGTGCATCCCATACTACATTGGGGGTCTACCCTTAACCCAATATTGTCAAGTATACCATCAAACAATAAAAAATATGATTTGGTGCATCCCATACCATACTGTGGGTCTATCCTTAATCACGGGAATTTCCACAAGGGTGAACCAACCTAGCCGGTTGGATTCCGACTTAAATTGCCTACAGTCCACTAGTGACAAGTCTATCTGACCAAGAAGAAGTGGCTTCCAACATATACCATTTGATGACCTTAGTGATATTGTCATTTATCTTCTTCACAATCCCAAGTTACACTTGGCATCAATCACCCCCATGATATAGGTGGTTGCTAGTGAACCCTTCCAATACAACAATTAGCTCCGATTACCGCTACCCAAAAAGTAAGGTAGCTACCTGTGCAACCACTATCATATCACATCCTCTAGATAGAACCTCGAAATCCTTCACCTTTGTGAACCAGGAGAATGTTGGCTAATTCAAAAGATACAACAATAACTCTAGGCATCTGCCATTGGCCTGGTCCAATGACAACTTGCTAATTGTTATCGTATCATATCCAACCTGTATCCCTCAACAACTTCACCTCCATGAACCAGTTGAATGTCATCTAATCAATAATCCCTTGTAGTATCTCAGACACCGACCATTTGCACGATCCAATGAGTTCCTGTCACTACACAAATATCTTGGTGTATCACACTTGTGAGGATCATACAAAATAGGATCCACAATACTAATCAATTGGGTAAGTATGTCACAATCAAGCAATTTAAGAGTCTATAGGTCCGAGATTAATTTTTACAACACAACAATTACATAGATCCAGATGGTCTTGACTCAACATGTACCTTTACGAAAATCTCGATTATAAGGTAGTAAACCCACTCAATTCGCCCAACTCCCTACATACAAGTTATCAGTTTTTTCAAACTCTTTCATACCCATCTAATACCCATTTTAGCCTCATTTGAAGCTTATCAGATGGGCCTGAAAGAGTTTTGATCGTGGTGTTTGTCTGCTTTATGATTTTATTGCAAGTTCTTTTGCCGCCTTTGAAAATAATTCTTACACAGTTCCTATCAGCTCATTAGCATAGAAATAGAATATTACTTCAAGTCTTAGCTTATTGCCCCTTATCAGGCCAACTCTTCTATTGCTCATTTCCTACCTTTTCATTGCAATCGCTTGTCGTTGAATAACAAAATATGTCCACTAAATCTGCTAGTCTAGCGTTCAAACATGTACGTAAGCAACACATCATTCTTGACATAGCTTATCGCATCTTTCTACTCCGTCGCCTTTATTTTCATGAATATACCACGTAACTCTTGTACTTCAAACACAATAGGCCTTCCACATGCAATGTTCTCTTGTTTAATTATAATGTGCCTTCTGGAATTGTTGGTTAACACTCTTCCTATTGTACAGTTCAATTAACTGTTTTCCGCCTGTTCATGGATGTTGAACTCGTAATTAATCTCCCCTTTCATCATGTTTTACATTTTTTGTTTCTCCAACGTCACCGCTTATTTACCATGCTTGTAACTTTCTCACTGCTACCCTCCCAATTGTTTTTCTAATCAGTGTTTTTTCTGTAATCTTGTGCATGTTCATGTGGAGACAAAAAAAATTCTCAACCATTAATCTCATACTTCTTTTCAATTGCATGGACAGAGAATATCCCATAAAGCTCATTCCAAGCTCTGGGACTCGAGCCTATTAGTTAGTTTCTGTTTTTCAAAAAGCTAGATGTTAACTTCTATACTTGGTATTCTTGTTTACCAGTTACTCATGCACTGATGAATCAAATTCTGTTTAACATCACCAGGTGCATCCTGTCCGTATATTTTGTAGCTTTTTCTCAACCATTAAGCTCATACTTCTTTTCAATTGCATGGGCAGAGACTATCCCATTAAAGCTCATTCCAAGTTCTGGGACTCAATGTTAATCTCAAGCCTATTAGTTTCTGTTTTTCAAAAAAGCTAGATGATAATTTCTGTCCTTGGTATTCTTGATTTCCAGTTACTCATGCACTGAGGAATCAAATTCTGTTTGACATCTCCAAGTGCATCCTGTCTGTATCTCTTGTAGCTTTCGAGAATTGTCAAACGCTTTATATAGCACAATAGTTTTCCAGCTAAGAAATTCATTGATTTTAATTATACCTATTCTGTGATTTATTGAAATCTACTTTCAGAGTTGTGTGATTGAGAATTAAAAGATATCAACCAGACTCAACTGAATTAATAGTCCATGCCTTTGCCTTGTAGATGTACATAACAAACCTTTCGTATATTGTGAAAATATGCGAGGTGTAATGTGCTTTTGTGATGATAAATTCCACTCCTCCCACAGGAAGGGATACAAAGAAGCCTTTTGGAGTGTCATATTAAACAAAGGTACAACAGTTCTCTACATAATGAAATCAATTGCATGTTTTGTGCAGTATAGCTTAGAGCTCTTTGTAGGGTATCTAGACATTTTTTGCGCAACATCACAAGCAGAGCACAGTAAAGTGGGAATGTACTTTTTCCTGACACATGATTGACTTGCAGGTAAAGTGGGAATGTACTGTTAACAAGTACAATGCCTTAAACCTGGAGACACCCGATTGATAGTTTCTCAGCGATAAGCACTGGAGCCACCAATAATGAGGAAAGCTTCATATCTAGACTTAATTGGATCTGGGAATGTTATATAATCCTGATAAGTTCGGTTACATCCTAAAATTCCTCAGGAGGTGAGCTTCACATTTTTATCAATCTTGTTCATGCACTTGGATAAGTCTTCGGTACTGTATCATAAACACTCAATTACTAAAACAGAAATTCAACTGGATGTATAGTTACTATGCAGATTTTTTATTTTACACACAACTGTAGTATAAAGTTATAAACACTCAATTTATGTAGAGAGAAGCTACACTTAGTCTCTGTGGACTATCTCCTCAAGCTTTGATGGTTTGGCAATGCCTGTCATTTCTTAAAAATCCTATGTTGTTTGACTTTGGACAGTCTAAAGCAGAAGGAAGTGCACCACTGTTACAATACAAAACTTACGTGCTATATAAGCCATACAACTGTTCGATCTCTCACACCCAAGTTAAGCAGTGCCCAGAAATTTATATGTTTGCTTGTGAATATGTCGGCAGATCCTTCAAATTGAGAACTTAATAATACCCCATCACAGAAGTCACCTTGCCAGTCACTAAAACCAAATTAAAAAATAAAATAAAATGATAAAAATTGCATGTCTCAAGTGAAATCCATTCCGTGCAGTTCCAAATATCTGCAATGTTTAGGCATAAAGATTGCATCCTTGAAATTTGGGGACGTTTTCTAAAAAACAATTTACAATGATCAGAGTTAACTTCGTGATGCTGCTCAAACCTATTTTTCATTTGGTCGGTGCTTCCTTGGAAAGATTTCAGTCCGCCTTCATTGAATTCACACGGCACTTGTTTTGCCAGGAATACAAGTTTGCTTGTGCACATTAGCTTAAATTAAAATACTACAAGACTTTTGATATGAGATTATAAAGTAATAATTGGGAGAACAATAATAGTCAATAAAATGTTTAAATCAAATTATACTGTTAAAGAGCAGATATATGGGGTGAAACAGTCATAAAAAAATTATCCTCGCATTCAATTTTTTTCACAACTTACAAGAAAATTTATTATTCTCACATGGCAATTTTTGATTCAGTTCCTATCTCATATGATGAAAAAATGCCTCAAATAACGTAAGATTGGTTCATTTTTCAATGCAAAGGAAAAGTTTGCACATACATGAAAGACGCCTTCAAACTTGTGCTATTTTTAGCAATTAATTTAAATCTCCCAGAACAGACAATATTACAAACAAGATGCTAACCAAACACAAGATTGCCCGTCGTCAAGCAGAAGTCCTGAAACCAGGATAGACTACAAATTCTCACCTGAACCCTTGATGAAAAAGCCAAAAAGGAAAATGAATTACCAAATTTATAAGAAACATTAATGGAACAAAATTGCACATATCTATGCATATAAATATGGACATATCCTCGAACAATATGGGAGCAGCTAACCTTCAGAATGGTCGAAAAGAATTGCTAAAAAATAGTATGCCATTAAAGATGGCAACCATCTGTAATATTGAAGATGACATGTTAATTGGCCATCAGCCATAAAACACACAAACACCTACAATAGCAGAATAATACACAAGCAAATAAACCTGAAAATTTTCTCTAGTATGGCACACACAATTAAATACAGTTCAATATTATACACAGCTCAGCATCCAGGTTTCTTAGGTAGACGATCGACCTGGTAGGAATGTGATTCCACCTTCCCTACCAAAGGCTACAGAAAATCTAGAAGAAGTGTAAGGATCACATGCCTACCAGACAAAAATCCATCGTCTACTTATGAAACTAGATACAAAAGCACACTGAGTCCATGGCATCATGAAACATCTGAATCAAGTTCAACATCTGCAGGATCTCCAACCCAAAGCCTGCCTTCTCTCCAGGCAAATTTTATCCTTAATTTTCCATCTGCATCGACACCAACAATTCTTCCTCTACTTGCATAGGTTTCCATACCCCAACCCCACCTTGGACTACCAACATTGCGTTGCACTCTCACCCGATTTTCAATTTTGAAAGGTCGAACTCTCTCCATTTCTGAAGGCTTGCAAACCCATAACCTATCTAGAAAACAAAAAGCAACCCGCAAATCCCCATCATCATCTATCTTGTGAACCACCCCTATACTTTTGTGTGTAACCTCACCCCATTGATGAGTAGGGGTAGGTACAGAGGGCTTCACTCTCACCCAGTCTCCAATGCAGATAGGCTGTTCTTCTATTACCTCCACTTCTGCAGGATCAAGCATCCAAGCTTTCTGAGTGCAAGAAAATGTATGCACACGCAACCTTCCATCGGCATCAATAGCAGTAATAGTCCCTATGCTATGATGGCCATGGCCTGACCAACCAAACCTAGGCTGTTTTACTGAGGATTTAACCTGTAACTGCTGGCCAGCCGAAAATGGTTCGACTCGTTCAAGTTCATGAGGTAAACCAAGCCATCTTTCCTGCTCACCACAGAACCCAATAAGAATGGTTCTATCCCCAATGTCTCCATTGTCATATGCTATTCCTTGCACTATGCCAATACTCCCTGGCCTTACTGACCTCCATCCGTTTTTAGGCTCCACCAAGTCTAACCTTACTTTCACCCAGTCACCCACCTCATACATCTCTTCCTTCTCCAGATCAGCTGGATCGCCTCGCCAAGGCACAGAAAGACCTGAAAATGTTACCCACACTTCCCCATCAGCATGCACACCAATTATTACACCACGAGAGTTGGCAGACGCACCTCTCCATCCCCATCTAGGCTCAGTTAGTCCTGGTCGGAAACGAACATGCTGACCAATTTTAAGGCTAGGAACTTTTTCAACCTCAGTGTAATGAGTCATCCATCTCCCCTTTCGAAAACAACCTGCAAGCTCTAGGTAACCTGTATCAGATAGACTGTGGACCACTGCAAAACTGTCTTTACCTATTCCATGCCAATCATAGCTTGGCCTGATCCCAAGAGTTGGCTTTAGTCTGACCCAATCACCAACTTCAAATCCTGACAGCCTTTCTGCATCTCCCGGGGCAACCTTCCACAGAGTGCTTCTTCCAGCTACTTTCACCTAGACAGCATGAATATTTTTTTTCAATAAAAGGAATATTCTGAAATGCAATACAGATTCAACATACAGATCAAAATTCTGTATCAGGCAGTGGATGATAAAAGAAAAATGCTATAAATTGACTAAATCAAAAAGCTTACATTCAATGTGCCGTCCATATCTATCCTTGCAATCTTTCCTGTTGTAGCAGTTGTCTCACGAGACCATCCTAAACGTGGCTCCGTAACAGATGACATAATATGTATCTCATCACCCACCTCAAAAGGTGCAACCTTTTCCATATCTGTCACAGAACAGGAAAATGGCTTGCTTCTGAAGCAGAAAGCTACACCCATATCACCATCCTCATCTAAATTGTGAACAATCCCGACACTACTTCTTGTGACATCCTCCCATCCATATTTTGGAGAAGAAACTGAGGCTTTCACTCTAACCCAGTCACCAACCTGTTTTTTTTTTAACGGTTTTCAAAGAGAGCAAACCCAGACAAAAACAAGGAACTACGTTATAAAAAGAGAAAAGGATAGACAGAAGAAACAAAAAGGCATCTTATCTCAATCACATATTCCTAAGGCTACAAAATGTTTGAACTTCACTCATTACCTCTGAAAAAATAATATATAATTAATGATGAAACATGATTGCAAGATAGAGAAAAAGATGAGGTTCAGCAAAAAGCAAGAACAAATTCTAAAGCTCTTACAGAAGCATTATTCACTTCATCTTAATTATTCTACAAAAGCATATAGTACCTTAAAATCTTCAGCCTTCTCCATGTCTGATGGATCTGCTTGCCATGAAATGGGACGACCAGGAATATCAATGAGAAGGAGGCCATCACTGCCAATTTCACTTATTCTCCCTACACTATGGTGTGTCTCCCCACCCCATGCATACCTTGGTTCAGCTACAGACCTCTTAACACAAACCCTATCTCCTACCTGAAGGTGAATAGTCAGAACCAGAAATAAACATTAAAAGCATAACCATTAGGTTTAATTAGTCAATACTACGAATAAGGTAAATGATGTTGAATTCCAGAACTGTTGTGATTGACAATGTCATTACCTTAAATGGCTCAACAGGTTCCACTTCTTCAGGTTCACAATGCCATGGCCCTGCCATGTAGTTCAAGTCGAGCAACAAGCTATTGTCTGGCCTTATACAGTAAACAATTCCAATGCTACCAGGAGTTACTAACCCCAGACCATGTTTTGCACTTGTAAGTGACGGTCGTATCCGCACCCAATCCCCAACTTTAAATTCTTCAACCCTTTCCATCTCTGCAGGATCAGCCTTCCATCCTCGAGATGCTCCAGGAAACCCAACCCTGAGAATCCCATCATCGTCAACACATAGGACTGTCCCAATACTATCACGAGATTGTCCACGCCATCCATACCTGAAATTATGAATCCATGAGTAAATATACCATTATAACAAAAAACATTACAATGAAAAATGGAGATCAACACCATACAAAAAGAAACCACAAGTTTGTACAACACTAGCTGTTCACAATGAATCTGCATAGCTTGCTGCCTATGCAACCACAAAATACAACAAGTGTCATAAAATAAGCCCTGATGGGAGAACAATCTAGCCCATTTAATGAGTCATAGGGTCTACGTTTCTAACAAATGTAAATTTGTTTAATTTACAATTTAAAGTTTGCATTCCCAAACCTCGAGGCCTTGCTGATAATGTCATCTAAAGAGGATCTAACAATGTCCACATCAATTTAAATACACTAATTCAATAACAATGAAAAATGGACATTTAAAGCCTTTACATTAAAATTAAGTTAAAAAGGATTGAAGTTGATCGCAAATACCATTACAAGATCTCATATCAAACAATAATTATATTTCCAATAGTTTTAATGAGATTCACATTGATTTGTCTCAACTCTTAGATGATCAGTAAGTATGAATATTGATATCATTGAGAATCAAACCATCGCTTTCAGTCACAAATTTCAGAGTCAAAATATAGAAAACAAGATGCACAATGACATGATCACCATGATCATATAGTGGCAAATTGTCAATATATAGAAAACAAGATTCGATGGAAGTAGGGCAGCATGCCCACACTAATGCTTTCTCTGTGATGACCAATATGATCAGTACCTGAACTTTGGGTAGCAAGAATTTGTAATCTTTAAGGTTTCTCACATAATAATTAGAAAATTGACAATTAAAAGCAACCATTCACCGACGATCTGACTCCCTACAACTATTTACAATTAATTACATTGCCCAGTAATTAAATGAGATGTATATGAAATCAAGATGGGGCATCAACATGCAAACCTCCTGGTTTGAGCCCTAGCAAGCTGACAGCACCATAATTACCCATAGCAAAAGTTCAAGCGCTGCAAATATCAAGGGAAAGAAAGAATTCCCTATAACATTGAACTTACAATGTTAAAAAGGAATCTGGATATAATCCTCTTAAAGAAGTATCATCACAAAATACAACTAACATCTGTCATCACCTCCATCTATGCTTTAGTGTTAATCTCATACATTTAATCCTGGCTTGAATCCATTGCAGAATATTTATTATTTGGATGATGGCTTTGTTTTCAGATAGCTCCAATGGTAGCGCTGAAATTAGTCCAATAGGTGCTGAAAAGTTGCTGTCCAACATACTTGCTATCTTCTATCAAAACCCTCTACTGAATGTTTTGCTCTCTTCAGAAAGAACCCATCTATAATGTTGTGTACGGTCCTTTTATCAACTGCTGCTTCAACTCCTTTCAGTTGTACTAGTTCCTGTCAACATTGCCATCAATTCCTCTGATTTCTATTTAATTTGCTCCAGCTTATTTTCACTATTGAGCAAATACTGTCACAATTTCATTGAAACTGATCCTCTATTACCTTTTCAAGTTTGTTAAAGCATGCTATAGTCCATAAAATTAATCTATAATGATTTGTTAGCATTTATGTGCCTGATTATGTGCTAATCGCTCATTGGCTTGTGGATAGTTGTTTGTTGAAGTTGGTGTCAATGATTTTGTACTATTTGGCAACCATTGGGCACATTATATTAGGTTCTTGTAGTCAAGAAAAACAATCTGATCCTTGGTTTATTTCTCTATAAAACAGTTCATTGTTACTCAATCTAATATGCATTGTGTTTATGCTCATTTATGCAAGTGTCAGTCTTATTAGATGAAGGAGAGAACATTGGTGCCATTGCTTATGTGAAATTGGGTAAGATTCACAGAGAACCAGTGCCAGTCAATACCTACTGATGACTACAGTCGAAACCAAAAAAATTAAAGCCCTTAGACCCAAACAGCAGTAATAAGAGACCACAACATAGTCATGAGATTGTCATATTCCCATGTAGACAGCAGGCAATGATTAGAAACATTAAACAATACATGTACATAAATATATATATTTTCAATACAAAAATTATTTTTACCGCTTAAAATACGTTTTATTTTAACTAGTGGGAGTAATGAAAGGATGCGTCCATTCCCAAGCCACCTCCGGAATAGACGCCATGTTTCAAGGGGAATCGCGTGGTTTCAAAGAGGTATAAACCCATACGTTTTATTATAACATACAACCATAAGGACTGCCCTGGGAATGCATCAGTTGTTTGCCACATACGGGTAAACGATTAAATGCAGAAAGTAAATGCACAGAACATAATGGAAATATATTAAATAACCAGTCTCTGTATTAATTCAACAGTCCATGTACATCAAGTGCTTATAACATTAAACCCAAATACGACTATCATGATCCTACTAAGAAGGAACGGTATGCAATATATAATACCTGAAGGGGTGCGACCAACCGTCGCGTCCAACTGCCCTTCGGGACGACTAACTAACTGACTGTCATAACTCATTATTACCGACGACAACATAAACATAATATGACAACATAACATAATGATTATTCCCGGCAACATCAGTCAGCAAACGATGTGAAAGGGCTAGGTGTTGTTCTTCCCAGCGATGAAGGACCAGCGCCTAGTAAGCATCCCTCCCCATCGCCAACAAGCTGGTATGTCCCCAGGGCAATCCGCTTAAATGTCGAAATGATGAAGTATGTCTTTGTGCTAGTTGTATTAAATCTGCTTCCATTCCTCATATAACAGTAATGAATATAATTTAACTAGTGGCCTAGATTAATTGCTAAATTGGTTCCATGCCTAAAAAATGTCTTGCCAAATGAACTAAGCACATTTGTAATGTACAAAAGGGTAAAATGAACTTAATCTTCACACCAGATAGGTAACCTGCAATATCAGGTTTAGTATGCTGCATTAAAATACACTTTAGTGATAGATAGAAGAATAAAAATAATTCATTCATTCTCAGACATAACTAATAAGTAAAGAAGAGGAATGCTAATTAATGCTAGTCATGTTTCTGCAACTAGGCACAAATATAATGAATTAATCCCTACAAATTTATATATAATGGATAAATGTTAACCAAGTAATATAGTCATGAATCTATGTTTTCTGTATGCATTTGTTATTTTCCTGATATCCTCTGTTTGTTAGTACATTCAAGATAATGAGTGCAAGCCAAGGGTATGTTGGGCCCATCCTCAGGTGGCCCTATTAGCCCTAAGAGACGGGATGGGTCTGGATGGGTAGCCCAGCCAACCTAGAAAATCCTCAAAATCTAGAATGGGTTGTGTATGTATTTCGTGCTGCAAAATTATGCCATTGATCTAATATTACTGCTGACATATAAAATAAAATATCTAAATGTTGTAGGAAACCGTAATTTCCTTTTGTGGCCCTAAATCCAACCTTCGGTGGATAGATCAGGCCCTAATTATCAGGAAGATGAGGTAGGTACAGCAAAGGTTCATTACATTGTTATCAAAGCCTCCTTCCTGCCACCCTGTGGAAATAGTTGATGCAACAAAGCCAAAGATCCCGTAGGGCCTTAGAAAGAGAGAGAGAAAAAGGAGCCAACAACATGAGTGAACAAGCTAGTAATGAACTTAGGGCCTTCATGGAGCAAACCGCTCAAGCACTGAGGGAACAAACTGAAAGAACCATGTAGGCCTTCATTGAATAGAATGAGAGGAATAACCAACTAGTCCTTCAGGCCCTCCAAAACATAAGCAACCATAACACCAAAGAAGCCCAATCCAATCATTCTGAAAACCGCCACCCCACCCCGTCAAAGGAAACCAACTCAAGGCCCACTCGACCTTCATTCCTACCTGAGGAAGCGCCAATAAGTGATGATAACCATGACAGACCCATGGGAAATGTAGACCAATCCTTGCAAACTAGCGTGGGTTGGATCCCGAACTACGAGATCTTGTAACCTTCAAAGACTATTGTGATGCCAAACTAAAGACACTTGGCCGTAATGAAAGACATCCTCCAGCCCACAAAGAGCTTCAAAACAAGCTCAATAAGGTGACTATCCCCAACTATGATGGGGAAGTAAAGGTATCGGCTAGGTCATGGGTCCAAAAATTGGATACCTATTTATCCCTCAGCCCCATGACTCAATCCAATGCCATTAAATTTGCTATACTTCATCTATCCGAAGTTGCCCATGAATGGTGGCACCATGGCCTCATCACTCAAGGACATCAACTTATAAACACATGAGGAATTCACCCAAAAGCTCATAAAAAGATTTGACCAAAAGCACCCTGAGTGGTACTTTCGAGAGCTCACCCAACTAAGGCAGCAGGGGACTATTGAAAACTATGCCACAGAATTCCAAAAATTAGCAATGATGGTACCGGGTCTAACACAAGAAAGGCTTACTTACCTATTCATAGAAGACCTGAGGGGATCAATCAAAAGCACAGTAAGTGCCCATGAACCCCAAACATTAGACGAGGCTATACAAAAAGCTATGAAATTTGAAGAAAGCTCACCCAAGGACAAGACCAAGCCCTTTGGCAACTCCTCCAAACCTCCACCCAAGGACAATAAACACAATCAAGAAGGGATTGTAAGGTCTTGCACCTATTGCAAGGGAAAGAGAGAAAAGGGGCATATGTGTTCAGCCTTGGAGGACCTTAAAAAGAAGGGACTTTGTTTCACATGCCTAAAACCCTATGAAGGAAGGAGCCATAAATGTCAAGGCCAGGCTCACAGAATAGAAGCCTCACCATATAAGGATGAGGAAGAGCCACCTAGCAAAAGGATGAGACTGGGGGAGGAAGATCAAGCCATAGTTGCCACTATCACCCATGCTGCTAAACACAACCTGTTTAGAATCAAGAGTTCACTTAAAGGGAAGAAAGTAGTCACACTTGTGGACAGCGGAGCCTCCCATAACTTCATCGATGAAAGGGTTGTCAAGCAGCATAAATTACCCACACAGACTTTTAAGGGGTTCGAAGCAACAACAGCCACATGGGCAAGGGTCCAATGCACTAAGTTGGTACCTAAGTTGGAGTTCATAATAGGTATACATCTCGTAAGGCAAGATCTCTACGTGGTACCATTGGACACACATATCATATTGGGGACTCCATGGATTTATTCACTGGGATGTTTCATGTTTGATCTCCCAAACCAAATAATCAGATTTCAGCATGAAGGGAAGGAAGTTACTCTCAAGGGTTTACCTGATGGTAGCCCTAAAGTGGTTTCTTGTAAGAAATTGGAGCAAATTTTTAGAGAGGGATGAGGAGAATGGGTGGCCCAATGCATGATACTAGATAAGAGCAATACTCATGAGAAATCCACGCATATGGACATCAAACCCATCATGGAGAAATATAAAGGGGTGTTTGGGGAAATTCCCCAAGGTTTGCCTCCCAAACGGTGGTTTGAACACACTATAGAATTGGAAGAGGGGGCAAAACCAGTCATCACTACCCCTTATCGCCACCCTTGTAAAGTTTTATTCAATTGCAATAAAAGAACAAATTATATATGTGAGAATTTTATATGATTATATTGTCTGATAATCTGATTGTTTTGTTGCAAGCTGAAGGAGAGAGATCATTGATATTTTTATATGTCTTCTCCAAATGATTCATGTTGGGCTTTATATGTTTTAGAAGACCGGTCAATAGATGTCTTGACTGGTCATGTCTTTTAGACATGACTGATCAAGGCACCTATTGATCGGTGTCTTTCCATATTGCACATCCCGATTTCGGTTATGTTTGGTAACTAACATTTAATACTTAAACACTCAGTTGAAATGGTGTTAGTTATGATGCTTTGTTAATGGCCCGATTATAAATGTTTATCGGTATGAACTTAACCCGATAACAAATAGCATTTAGATCGACGCTTAACTATGTTAAGCAAGTCGTCGATCTAATCCATCTTTATCCAATGCCAATATCATAATCATGATCAATGTTACAATCTAATAAACATATTCAGTTAGGAAAGCATAAATCAGATAATCTAATAGCATAGATGAATAAACCATAACAGAATTAAGGAGATTAACAGGTTAGAGAAGCCTTATCTTGCAGAAGCTACTAATGCATTAACAACCCTCACAAATATAAGGACAAAATTGAGAAAACCATTAAGGAACTACTTGCTATGGGACACATCCAACCTAGTTCCAGCCCTTTGGAATCATCGGTGGTACTTGTTAAAAAGAAAGATGGCACTCTAAGAATGCGTATTGACTACAGAGCATTGAATATGAAAACCATCAAAAATAGGTACCCAATCCCAAGGATAGGATGAGTTGATTGATGAACTACACGGAGCCAGATATTTCTCCAAGATCGATCTTCGATCAGGATATCATCAAATCAGGATGAGGGAAGAGGACATCCACAAAACAACTTTTCAATGTCACTATGGACATTTTGAATTCTTGGTTCTACCTTTCGGTCTAACCAATGCCCCAGCAACATTTCAGTCATGTATGAATCATACTTTCCGCAAGCAACTAAGGCAATTTCTACTAGTTTTTTTTGACGACATTTTGATCTACAGCAAAACTTGGGAGGAGCACCTCAAACACATTGAGGACACATTGAGGATCCTAGAGCAAGAGTCACTTTATGCTAAGGCGTCCAAATGTGAGTTTGGAATGGAGGAAATACTATATGTAGGGCATAAGATTAATGCGGAGGGGGTTAGCATGGATAAGGAGAAGATAGCCACTATCAGAGAATGGCCTAGACCTAAGTCCCTCACACAATTAAGGGGGTTCTTGGGGTTATGCAGTTACTACAAAAGGTTTGTACGGGGTTTCTCCAAAGTGGCAGCCCCTCTCACCGATCTAACTAAGAAAGGGGCTTTCGCTTGGAGCAAAGCAGCCCAAAGAGCTTTTGAAAGTCTGAAAGAAGCTATGAGCTCATGCCCTGTCCTATCTATCCCTGATTTTTCCCTTCCTTTTGAACTACAATGTGATGCCTCCGGAGAAGGGATTGGAGACGTCCTCATGCAAAACAAACACCCCATAGCCTTCGAAAGTCGTAAGCTGACAGAAACAGAAAAGCATTACCCCGTCTATGATAAAGAGATGTTAGCCATCATGCATGCACTAGCCAAATTTCGCCAATACCTAGTTTGCACCAAATTCCATGTAAAGACAGATCATAATAGCCTAAGATTCTTTTTAAACCAAAGGGATCTAAATGATAGGCAACAAAAATGGGTCAGCGGGATACAAGCTTATGAGTTTGATATTGAATACGTTAAAGGAACAACCAATGTGGTAGTAGTTGCCTTATCAAGGAAGCCACAAATAAATACCATAACTTCTATAAATGCTGATTGGAAATATGATCTTTTGGCAGAATACGCCAAAGACCCTTTTGCTAGCGAGATCTTGAGGGACCCATCAAGTCATGCAGAATACAAAGTTGTGGAGGAGCTTATCCTATATAAGGGCAGATTGTACTTGGTACCCAACTCTAAACTCAAGGAAGTAATAGTTAAAGAGTACCATCATAATCCATTGGCAGGACACCCAGGGTTCTATAAGACATATAAACAAAACAGAGAACGGTATTCTTGGAAAGGACTTAAGAAGGAAGTCCAAAAATACGTACAAAAATGTACACAGTGCCAGAAGAACAAAGAAGAACTCAACCACCCAGCCGGGTTGCTACATCCATTGCCCATTCTCGAACAGAAGTGGGAAAGCATTTCGATGGATTTTATCACCAACCTACCCAAGGCCGTGGACTGTCTATATGCGGTCGTGGACTGTCTCACCAAATATGCACACTTCTTTGCTATAACAAACAAATTCCAAGCATCTCAAGTAGCAGAAGTGTTTTTTAAGGGAGTCTTCAAACTTCATGGGCTTCCCCAAAATATCATAAGTGACCGAGACAGCCGGTTTATGGGGCAATTTTGGCAAGAAATCTTTAGGATGGCAGGGACTAGTCTCACTCTGAGTACTAGCTATCATCCCCAAACCGATGGACAAATTGAAATCGTCAACAAATGGATTGAAGGATATCTAAGAAATTATGTCACTGGGCAGCAAAAAGCTTGGATCAAATGGTTACATTTAGGAGAATATTGTTATAACACTACACATCATATGTCGATCCAAATGAGCCCATTCAAAGCACTTTATGGTTATGAACCCGCCTCTTTTGGATCACTAATTACTCCAGAAAATCAAGTACCACGAGCCAGGGATTTTATTCAGGAAAGCATGGACATCCTAAGGGCTCTAAAAGATCACATACATCAAGCCCAAAATCAGCAAAAGATATACGCTGATCGTAATCGTATTGAAAGATCATTTGAGATAGGAGACTTAGTCTTCCTACGGTTGCAGCCTTACAAACAGTCTTCACTGAAATCTAGTGGGGCAGACAAGCTAAAGCCACGGTTCTACGGACCCTACCCAATATCAAGGAAGGTAGGAGAGGTAGCATATGAACTTGAGCTTCCTCCAGGAAGCCGCATCCATAATGTATTCCATGTGTCTAGATTAAAAAGAGCATTAGGGCAGCAAATATCCCCATGCAAGGAGTTACCTCTGTTAGATGACGAGGGGAAATTAACACTGGAGCCAGAAGCCCTATTAGACGTAAGAGAAAGAAGAATAAAGAGTAAAAACATTGTAGAATACTTGATCTTATGGAAAGGGTTGCCAGAGGAGGATGCAACCTGGGAGGGTGAAGAGATCTTCAACCACCCAAATCTCCACATCGCTTGAGGACAAGCAATGTAAGGGGGGAGGACTGAAATATTCCAATGTAGACTGCAGGCAATGATTAGAAACATTAAACAATACATGTACATAAATATATATATTTTCAATACATAAATTAAATATATATATTTTCAATAAATAAATTGTTTTTACCGCTTAAAATACGTTTTATTTTAACTAGTGGGAGTAATGAAAGGACGCGTCCATTCCCAAGCCACCTCCGAAATAGACGCCATGTTTCAAAGGGAATCGCGTGGTTTCAAAGAGGTATAAACCCATACCCCAAGAAAACATGGAAGAGGAGGTGACAAGAAGAGAAGGGCAAGGAGAAGCATCCAGGAGGTAACTTCATTACTCCGTAATAATATTTATTTCAGTTTTCATAATTTATGATGCCTAGACAACCATGAGGACTGCCCTGGGAATGCATCAGTCAGCAGATGATGTGAAAGGGCTAGGTGCTGTTCTTCCCAGCGATGAAGGACCAGCGCCTAATAAGCATCCCTCCCCATCGCCAGCAGGCTGGTATGTCCCCAGGCCAATCCGCTTAAATGTCGAAATGATGAAGTATGTCTTTGTGCAAGTTGTATTAAATCTGCTTTCATTCCTCATATAACAGTAATGAATATAATTTAACTAGTGGCCTAGATTAATTGCTAAATCGGTTCCATGCCTAAAAAATGTCTTGCCAAATGAACTAAGCACATTTGTAATGTACAAAAGGGTAAAATGAACTTAATCTTCACGCCAGATAGGTAACCTGTAATATCAGGTTTAGTATGCTGCATTAAAATACACTTTAGTGATAGATAGAAGAATAAAAATTATTCATTCATTCTCAAACACAACTAATAAGTAAAGAGAAGGAATGCTAATTAATGATAGTCATGTTTCTGCAACTAGGCACAAATATAATGAATTAATCCCTACAAATTTATATATAGTGGATAAATGTTAACCAAGTAATATAGTCATGAATCTATGTTTTCTGTATGCATTTGTTATCTTCCTGATATCCTCTGTTTGTTAGTACATTCAAGATAATGCGTGCATGCCAGGGGTATGCTGAGCCCATCCTCAGGTGGCCCTATTAGCCCTAAGAGACGGGATGGGTCTGGATGGGTAGCCCAGCCAACCTGGAAAATCCTCAAAATCTAGAATGGGTCGTGTATGTATTTTGTGCTGCAACAATTATGCCACTGATCTAATATTACTGCTGACATATAAAATAAAATATCTAAATGTTGCAGGAAACCGTAATTTCCTTTTGTGGCCCTAAATCCAACCTTCAGAGGATAGATAATGCCCTTATTATCAGAAAGGCGAGGTAGGTACAGCAAAGGTTCATTACAGAGATGGATGAAGCGACCAGATTTTCAACCTGATTGTAATTGTGCAGAAACCTAGGTAAGGGGAAAAGAACGAGATGATTGTAAATGATCCATAAATCAAACTGATTCTCCAAAGTTTACAGAATATAAGTCAGTGACATTGAGTTATATGATGAACTAGCACATCAAATTGGAAATAAGGACATTAAGTAAAAAGAGTTCCTGCCAGTAAATGACAATTTGGGATTAGAAGGTGATAACAAAATGATTTTGAATGGAGACAATGTAAATAGGATCAATTTTGCAGACTTCACTGAAGCATTGTAAATAGACTTAACAAATGCTGAAGAAAGTATGATTAAAGCACAATACTGCATTCCACTGTACAGTCAAAAAATTGTATTGCTTCAACTCTTACCATATGCCACAATTTGGAAGAATCATTTACAGCACAATGTTTTTCATTCTTTCATATGCCTACATGTTCTTCATTTCCCTATCATACAGGCACATCAAGTTTTCTCCGCCTCCTTCAATGTTCAGCACCTAAGGTTGTCTGCCTCTATCGAATGGTTTATTATAACTATTCCCTCTATTCAATTTCATGCAGTTGTACACCTCTGAAGCCACTCATTCTGTATGACCTGGGAAGAATTTTTTGAGTCTTCAAAAGCATCTAAAAGGTCTTCTAATCCATCCATATAGTTCTCTCTTAATCATCAAAATTTTCATTCTGCTTCAATGTATTCACAACTTCCCTTAAGGTCAAGTGAAGAAGAAAATTATACAAAATTTGAAAAACACATTGTTAAGAGCTCACTTCTCCTGGCATGTCATAGCTGGAACCTAACACTAGATCAGCTAGGAGTGCTTCTTTCTACAAATCAGCTTTCTTCAAGCTATGGTGGATGTTATATCCAATATTTGCTGGTTGAATCCAGCTCTTGCAGCAGTGTAATTAAGGCAAATGGCTACCCAAGGTCTCTGATATTGTGATTTTGTGTTGCTACAGATTTCACACTTTACAAGGGAACTTGCTAAACAGTGCAATGAAAATCCAGAAATAACCATACAGTCCTCACAAGCAGATCGGTTTTCAACTCAAGTTGTATGATCACAGCACATTCCATCAATTCTATTGTATGATCAGAACAATCCTGTCTCATACAGTCAACAATCTATTCCATCACACAACCATATATTGAGATTGCAAGTTCAAACATTGCCACGTGTCCTATTGAAGCACACCCAATCATACATCACCATTGCACGCCTTGACATACATGTTGATTACTCTATCATGTGACCTTGCATAGAGATTGAAACTCCGGATGCCACCATACACTCTAATTGTCATATGCTCCAAAGTAGAATTTTCTATTGTATGACCTGCTGCTGATTTTAAGAAGCATGTTGAAGCCATATATCTGTAATAAAGCATCATAAAACTTGCGAATTGGGGCTAACAATGGTACACTGCTCTAAAAATTATACAATGTAAAGAAGTATTAACATCTGTTGTACTCCCTCATCCATAAAAATAAGGCTTCCTATTCAACTATACAGCCCATAAACAAAAATAAGGTTGTCCAAACGTTGATAGGCAACTTGTTTGTACAGCAAAGGCAGTTCATTACATTGTATGGCCACTATTGAGCACATTTTCCCTGCAGAGAATAACATTCCAAATGTGATGATGATCATGACGTAACTAATAAGTTTCCCTTTCTAATTCTGGCTGAAGAACCCTTTGCAAATTTACAACTAGTTGCCCCAGAACCTCAACATTCCAAGGATTTCATTTAGTACGTCATTGTGGAACATTCAGGTTAGGATTTTTGTTGATTTTAGTGAACAGATTTAGAATAACTTAGAAATAACACAAAGCAATCACACAAAAGAGACAAGACACCAAGAATACCTTGGGAAAACCTCCCTCTTGGAGGAAAAACCCAGCATCAAGTCCAGATAAAAAATCCTTTAATTATGAGCAAATTACAAGGACAATGAAGATCAGATCACTTATCTGATTAAGTCATCAACCTAGGGCAGAGCTTTGCCCAATCTAAATCACTGATGTGCAGGCCCTAATTCGCTGATACCACAAGTAGGGTTTCGGCACCACAGAAGAGGATGATCGCTGCTCTAAATTAGTGAGTTAGACAACTCAATATCGCCAAGCATAGTTGCCCATAATTGGCACAAGTCTGCTCCACAATGGTGATCAGATTCGGGTCTGGAATGGAGCTCAGAATGATCAATAGTTCGCCCAGATATAAGGTAGATTCACAGCTCAGATTCCATACTAATTTGCCCAGCCACAAGAACAGAAATTCAGCAGAGTATATGAGGTTTGGATACCCTAGGACAGATTTGCACTCCTAGATCAGATTCGCTTCAACAAGAAACCAATTCGCTGAAGTTCGCTCACACTTGATGAATATCCTTTTGCTGATGATGACGATTGCAGCTGGAAGCAGATCACATAAGGTAGAGAGATATATATTCGCTTGTGATTGATGATTTGTGATCCTTAAATCATCTTACTTATATATGAATTCATGTCAACAATAAACCTTGGTCGGCCTTGCATATTCTAGCGCCAAGATATAATTTTGAATTTACAAGTTACATATGGGTCAGTACCCATATACAATTTATAAGTTAAATCAATTGCCCAAATAGGGCCTGCCCTTCTTATTACAAGTTACAAGTATTGTAATCACTTAAGTTATTACAATATATATATTTGCCATCAAATAATTCGAACTAGCTATTTAATTTCAACAATTTTGTTGTTTAGTTTGAACAAACAAAAGATAAGCCATACGAATTTTCCTCCTTTTCAGTATCTCCAAAAGTTCGGAAAAAATTCCCTAGTATCAAGTGATTTGTATTATTGTTGTTCTCTGCTTGTTGGCTACAGTTCCAACTTTTCTTTTTGAGATGGATGATGTAATCCATTGAATTGACTTACTATAGTCCCTTGGCATGTCTGTGCTTAACTTTATGTTAATCACCTGTTGGCTTGGGGGTAGTTGTTCAAAGTTGGTTGTCAACAGTTGTGTTCTATTTGGCAGTGTTTTAGGACTCGGTGAGTACTTGCCAAGACTCACGAGTTCTAACGCTCAGCAAGTTGACTTGCCTAGGACTCGCGAGTCAAGTCTCATCGAGCCTCAGCGAGTACTCATCCAAGTCTTGGCTTGGGGCTAGCCGAGACCCATCTTGGGACTCCCGAGTCTTGGGGTCGGATTCCCAAGTCCAGGGCAAAACTCTCGGGTCCGCCTAGGCATGTTAAAACAGCTTATCATTGCTGCCCCTTAAACCCATTAGGGCCTCCATTCCCAAACCCCCACTAATTATTGAGTATGAATAATGAAATTTCAAAAATTATAGTGTTTGAAGATCATATGACATGTAATGTTTGAATTATGAAAAATTGATAGTCAAATTAGGCTTTTAAGTTCTCTTAATGCATTAATTTCTTCATTTTTGCAGAGTCCTAACCAAGTTTTTCGCTGGGTCTCGAGCCAGAGTCCTATTTTGCGTTGCCAAATCCAAGTCCTAAAACTTTGCTATTTGGCAATTGAAAAATAAATTGAATGAATGATTCAATAATCGGATAATCTATTCAACAATATACAAGCGTATATATAGAGATTACAAGACGGCGTTCTAAATTAAGAACAAGTCGTTTAAAGTGAACTACTAAAAAGCTAAACGCTAAATAAAGCTTAAAAGCTAATTAACTAAAAAGAAAAAGCTAAATGCTAAATAAAGCTTAAAAGCTAATTAACTAAAAAGCTAAATGACCATTAAACAAGGAACTAAATATAGGTGACTAAAATATGATTAAATATTCTAATACCCTCCCTTAATGGTCATTCTATCTACTAACTACCCTATAGAAGACACTGCAGGTCTTTTGATCACAAATGAAAAGAACACTCTGTTGTGGTGGAGACCCTCCTTCGATCTGAAAAGTGTTAATGACCAAGAATACTAGAATCCATCCAACCTGACATTGGGTAACCAAACTGAAAACTGAAACCATGATTTTGAGGAAAACCGGCAAACCCTTTGGGAGAAGAGTATCAACTCCAAAATTGACTGCAAGATACCACGGTTGCAGATGTTTGCCCTGGCAGGTGCGACCCAAACTAACTGCAACAAAGCACGATTTTGAGGAAAAAACCGTCAAACCCTGAAATAGGAACCCTCGAAAAGAGAATTTACGATTTTGAGGAGAAAATCGAAAAACCAAGAAATATGAGGTTACAAATCATCGTTTTTGTGGAAAAAAGCGATAAAACCCAGATAACTAAAATCTTATGCGAATATCGCGGATTACAGATGAGATAATTTTTAAGGGAAAATTATAAACCCTGCAAACAATTTTTGAGGAAACAATCGTGAAAACCCTCCCATGATTTTTTGTGGAAAAACTCAGAAAACCGACAGACAATTTTTCAGGAAAAAATCGTAAAAACCCTGGGACCTGTAAGACGAGGTCTGGCCTAAATCAATTTGATCAAGGCAACAATATTCAGATATCGTGAACATGCACTGTTTCCAGGTGTTGTGGCAGTTGTTGAACTTTTGACTATGTTCCAACATGATGTTGGTCAAAGGTGCCATCACGAAAATGAAGGTTGAACGGGGTCAACCTAGTGAAAGCATGAGACAAAAGAACCTGATTCAAAAATCAGAATAGAAGCACAAAAAAATTGAAACCCTAGAGGAGAATTCTGGTGCAAATTTCGAGGTTTGGAAGAAACCCAGAAATTAAAATTTTCTGCAAACTTAAAACAGCATGAACGGTGCTGCCCAGAAGACAACAAAATTCCCGACGCCACAGAATTAGCAAAAATTGCAAACTGTTTTTAAATTCCAAGGCAAATTTGCTTGCACAAAATTCGAGGTGCGGAAATCGAGGCACCCAGAAAAATCTGAGACCAACTCAGACAAGCTCTCAAAAAACCCACCAAGAATCTGAAAATAGAATGCAGATCTTGAAAAATAAATTGAATGAATGATTCAATAATGCCATTAAAAATCTCTTCAAAAAAACACTTTGAAAAATTTTAATAATAAAAATTTTTGAAATTTTTAATTTCCATGCTCTGATACCATGGTTGCAGATGTTCGCCCTGGCAGGTGTGACCCAAACTAACTACAACAAAGCACGATTTTGAGGAAAAAACCGTCAAACCCTGAAATAGGAACCCTCGAAAAGAGAATTTACGATTTTGAGGAGAAAATCGAAAAACCAAGAAATCTGAGGTTACAAATCATCGTTTTTGTGGAAAAAAAGGGTAAAACCCAGATAACTGAAATCTTACGTGAATATCGCGGATTACAGATGAGATAATTTTTAAGGGAAAATTATAAACCCTGCGAACAATTTTTGAGGAAAAAATCGTGAAAACCCTCCCATTATTTTTTGTGGAAAAAATCAGAAAACCGATAGACAATTTTTCAGGAAAAATTGTGAAAACCCTAGGACCTGTAGGACGAGATCTGGCCTAAATCAATCTGATCAAGGCAACAATATTCAAATATCGTGAAGATGCACTGTTTCCAGGTGTTGTGGCAGCTGTTGAACTTATGTCTGTGTTCCAACATGATGTTGGTCAAATATGCCATCACAAAAATGGAGGTTGAACGAGGTCAACCTAATGAAAGCATGAGACAGAAGAATCTGATTCAAAAATCAGAATAGAAGCAGCTGCACAAAAAATCTGAAACCCTGGAAAAGAATTCTGGCACGAATCCCAAAGTGCGAATTTCGAGGTTTGGAAGAAACCAAGAAATTAAAATTTTCTCTAATATTTTTTTTTTGTAAAAAAACAAAAAATATTGATGATATTTTTTTCCAAAAAAAACGCAAAAAATAGGGCAGAAACACTAGGTCGGATGTACAGCATAAAAAGCGCCCACAGAATTAGCAGAAATTACTGACTGTTTTTAAATTCCAAGGCAAATTCGCTGGCACAAAATTCGAGGCACAGAAAACGAGGCAACCAGAAAAATCTGAGATCAACCCAGAAAAGCTCTCGAAAAACCCACCAAGAATCTAAAATCAAAATACAGATCCGACGGCTCAAAAATTGACACGGAAAACGATGCACCCAGAAAAATCTAACGATGGCCCAATTGAGGTCTCGAAAAACCCACCAAGAATTTGCAACCAGAATAAAATCTCGATTTGAACTAAAGGGTCAATACCCTAGTCGAAAATTGCAGAAACCTTAGGAAAATTTTCAATCTACAAAAAAAACCTCCAGGTTGCAGGCCCGAAAATTTCCAGAACCCTAAAAAAACATGAACTGCTGCCCAGTGCAAAGAAATTCGCCCACGAACCAATATTTCAGAAAGAACATGAATATTTATCAAAAAATTCGCCAAACTTTAAAAAATCCCATCGACCCGCTCTGATACCAGAAACCCTCAAAAGGCCTTCAAAAAAGCAAAATCGTTTTTTTTATAAAAAACAATTAAAAAAATCTGGAAAATATTCCAGAAAGAAGGCCATGAATTTTTATTAAAAAATTCGCCAAACTTTAAAGGATCCCATTGACCCGCTCTGATACCATGAAAAATAAATTGAATGAATGATTCAATAATCGGATTGTCTATTCAACAATATAAAAGCATATATATAGAGATTACAAGACGATGTTCTAAATTAAAAACAAGTCGTTTAAAGTGAACTACCAAAAAGCTAAACACTAAATAAAGCTTAAAAGCTAATTAACTAAAAAGAAAAAGCTAAATGCTAAATAAAGCTTAAAAGCTAATTAACTAAAAAGCTAAATGACCATTAAACAAGGAACTAAATATAAGTGACTAAAATATAATTAAATATTCTAATAGATCTGACAGCTCAAAAATCGAGGCACGAAAAACAATGCACCCAGAAAAATCTGATGACGATCCAATTGAGCGCTCGAAAAACCCACCAAGAATCTACAACCAGAATAAAATTTCGACTTGAATTGAAGGGTCAAAACTGTAGTCAAAAATTGCAGAAACCCTAGGAAAATTTTCAATCTGCAAAAAAAACTCCAGGTTGCATGCTCGAAAATCTTCAGAACTCTAAAAAAAACATGAACTACTGCCCAACACAAAACTTCGCCCACAAACCAAAAACCCTCAAAAAGCCTTCTAAAAAGCAAAATCCTTTTTTTTTAATAAAAAAACAATAAAAAAAATCTGGAAAATATTCCAGAAAGAAGGGCATGAATTTTTATTAAAAAATTCGCCAAACTTTAAAGAATCCCATTGACCCGCTCTAATACCATGAAAAATAAATTGAATGAATGATTCAATAATCGGATAATCTATTCAACAATATACAAGCGTATATATAGAGATTACAAGACGACGTTCTAAATTAAGAACAAGTCGTTTAAACTAAACTACTAAAAAGCTAAACACTAAATAAAGCTTAAAAGCTAATTAACTAAAAAGAAAAAGCTAAATGCTAAATAAAGCTTAAAAGCTAATTAACTAAAAAGCTAAATGACCATTAAACAAGGAACTAAATATAAGTGACTAAAATATAATTAAATATTCTAATAGCAATCACCAATAACTTCGAAGTCTTCTTGTGGTCAGAGAAAGCAATCTGATCCTTGGCTGATCATCCTTGGTCTACATCCTATGTAAAGCACTTTAGATTAAAGCATTGTAATTTATGTTCATTTAAGCAAAGTATTACTCATAATATGAATATCACTTCCATCATTCTCAAAGGATAAGTGCAGCTAGTAGTAGATTGTGGCTCCAGCTAAGGCAATGCATTTATTAGGAACCATTGAGTTTTTTAATTTATTATGAAAAATCACATGCATCCACACATCCAGCATGCTTAACCATTTATTGTTTTCAATCATTGCCTAATGAGATGTCCAAAACAGTGATCAGTACCTATACCAATTTGTCAAGACAATCTATAAAGTATAAAGCAAGAGACCCAATCCTCCCACACGTATTTAGCTTCCCCATCTATTCCCATAACCTTGTGCATGAGAGTATCATGTAAGCTCGTGTGGAGAAACCAAGGAACAACAACCTGTTGAAGCTTTCAGAAATGCACTTAGAGGTGACAACCCTACATCTTTACTCTCTTGCTTATCCTTTTCTTGTACCATAGGTGCATATTTACCAGTGTTCCATTGGGATGCATCCCCCCCCACAAAAAAAAAACCCGTGTTCCCTATAGGGGGACGTTTCCAAGACTTTAGGACGTGGGTGAAATGTCCCCCCACAGAACCGCCACCTCAGACAGGGACACCACTGGGTCACTTGCTAAGTCACATGCCATTACATACTGATTGCATAAATAAAAACCTGATCAAACTTTTTATTCGTTAAAAACTTGATCGGGTTATGTTCATTTATATTCATATATGTATACATACATATATTCATATATGTATATCTATCCATCTCTCTCTCCCTCCCCCCCTCCCTCTTCTCTCTCTCTCTAGTGTCAAAACCTCGATTGGGTTTTGGTGTAGTGCCCCTCCTTGATTCATCTTTCCTTTTGTTAATCGAGCAGGGATTGACACTAAACAGACCATTGTGTCCTTGAGCCAGAATCTACCCAAGCTGGAGAAAGCTCGTCTGACTGGAAACCTATGCCCAGATACCAATTGTTAGACACAATACACCACTGAGAGGGGGAGGGGGTGAATAATTGGCTTTTATGGGGCGCTAACAAAGATGTTATGAAAACTAGATGGCTTTTATGGGGCGCTCACAAAGATGTTATATTGCAGATTTTGCCTTGAAGATTTCAATTCACCTCTATTTTTATATCAGCATTGCCTCCCCACCACCGCTCCGACGCCATCTGCCCACCATCCCCTTGCTGTCCCCAAATTTAGGCCCTCTGTGACATTATAACAATAGAGCTGAATTAAAGAATTCAGCTGAGACTCAATACAAAAATCAACAAAATTTCATTGGTTTCATTGTCAATGTGCATATCTTATTATCATATTGATATACTGACATTGATTTGTGTTTTCTTCATCATCTTGATAGAACCGAAAATAAAGCAAATACCATAGAAAGCTACTTCTCAAGAGGTAGATTAGTGTGCCAAAAAAGGCAATTTCTATTAGGTACTGATCAAGGAATAAGTATTTTTGCCTAGGGAATTCCATGTAACATGAAAGGTGTCAGAAGAGTCTAAACTCGTGAAAAACGAGACAAAGATCTAAATCATTTTATTAGCTAAACCAATCTCTCTAAAGAGAAAATTCAGTGAACTGACATAATACAATAGCATACAAATTAATGATTATATGTTTAGTTGCATATTTAATTTTCAAAATAATTGTGACCATACAAATGTATGAAATACAATCTGGTAAAAGATCTCCAGTTTGCATTCAATTAGATGGTATATTTGTACTGAACTTCCTGCTGCCTCCGAGCTTATTTTCATTGATAAATAGCTCTTATATTTTTCACAGTAAACTCTTCTTTGCTATTCGAGTTTAACAATTGGAATATCCTAAAGGAAAAAATATTGTTTCTATAAAGTGGCTATAGAGTATGTCTATCTCTTAAGACTTGTCCTGATTTTTATTTTTCTGTCATCAACATATGAAAAGCATTCTATAATTTATCCAACAGTCAGGAACAAAAAATGTACAAGATATCTGCCTGAAACAAAGACACAAAAAGTGTCGCATATGGTTTTTTTGGGGAGGACACAGTGCTGGGCTATACAGGACAGCTGGCCATCCCTGGGAGAGTGGGAGGATGTCTGTATGTCTCCTGCCCATTTCCTCCTGTTTCAAAATCCCCATTTATAATCAAGATCGAGGATGGCCCCGGGATGGTATTCTAGCTGTCTCTGCATCCCCAAAATGTACTGGGGACAAGAACAGCAGAATTTCCCTAGAGAACATGCCCGTGTAACATAGTAAATAATCAATTATTGTATTATACTACATGCAAAAGTGTTTAAAAAGTTTTGTTTTTTTTTCCTTTTTTCCCTTCTCATTTCTTTTAATTATCTTGTAAATTACTAAATTATTGATAAATTTTTGTAATAGCGATACTTTTCAAAACAAGATTTACATTTTTATCATAGACAATGGTTTATAATGTTATGAGCAGATCCACTCGTTTCTATTTTTCAAACTTAATGTCAATACCTATGATACTATTTTTAGGTCACAAATTTGTTTTAATTTTGCAGTAATCTAATTAGAAACTTGAACCATGTCACTCTACATCATGTGAATGACTTGTAAATGAGATTAAGACTTCAACATGTTCAATACAAGTACATGATATTAGACTTCATTAAAATAATTCCACGAAAAGAGTTTTAATTACATAATTGTGCTAGCTAAGGGAGACAAGCTTCAACTTTTGCCAATCATATTAGAACATGCCTCAAACCTCAAAATAATCAACCATGAATAGCGACTGTCTCCAAGAAGGTCTAAGCAAACAGTTTTGCATCATCATGTTCAATAAGATACATCATCCACTAATAGAATGACCTGTTTATAGCACTGAGGTTAGAATGGAATGTTAAGCATTAACTCTAACATGATGTAAATAATGTCACTTACAAGCTTTCTTCTTTGACAACTCCACACACAGCATTGAACAAGCAATAAATGAGCCCCAACATCTCATACAAATTTTCCTAGAATATCATTCAACAAATCTTTGCACTGGTGTTGAATGAGGCGGCCTAAACCATTGGACTGTCAACGTTGGTTATACACACTTGGGAGAAAAACACTTCCAGTTTACAAAGCTGTATTTGGCTAAGCTCACGAGAATTTTAATATTCAGTAAAACCTTGAGATGGTTATATTGGGTGTAAGTTTGACTGATTCTTAAGAGTTGATACTGTTACAAAGGCTATACCCATGCAACAGGAATGAAGCATCCAGTTAGCAGGTTATAATAATTGATTGCATGCAATAATTAAAAAATAATGTCAGATTGGCAAGCAGGATTTCTTTAACAGTAAACTAGAACTATATTTATACCAATTCAAAGGTGCCCACAAACTAAAACAATGTTACCTTGGTTCCCTAACATCTGCCTTTAGCTGCACATGCTGTCCCCTGTCAAGAGGAATGACCTTAAAAACCTCTTCTTGCAATACACGGGCTTCTCCAGAACAAAACGACACAATTAGGTGATCCTTATCAGGTACATTCTGAACAAAGCCAACACTCTTATGCTTTGCACCTTGCCATCCATATTTTGGAGCCTTTACATTCTTTTTAAACTTAACCCAATCACCTATGTCAAATCTGCATCATCAATAACAATGTTATGAAACTCTACCAATAAATTGAATTTAATTATGCTAAGATAAGGTAGGTTTCTATGGAAGATGCTTTGAGATTTTTCAAATTCTGCATACATTGTCATAGATAGTTGTATTCCCTTCTTTAAAAGAGCATCCATCAAATCTTCTGAGATCCATTCTCGAGGAAGTGCCTCTATGAAATCCTTCAGTGTCTTTCCACTGCTTCACATTTTACAAATACAATGTGCCTTGCAAATTATTTCAAGAAATAAGAAATATAAAGGTGATAAGCTTAATAAATTAGTAGTAAGAAAAAACCTACCTGTGGTTTCGAACATCAACAGCTGCATCCTCTTGCCGAAGCATAACAACTATCCAATCAAGATTTTCTCGCACCATCTTTGCAGTGTCTGCAGCTATATGGAATGCATTGTCCCCCTCATCATCCTACAAAAATTAAGAAACCAATTTAAATTTTACATCCATAAGAATATGGTACTTTGTAGCGATTTCCTTATCATCTAAAAATAATGCAGAAGAAGAAATTTCATGGTTTCATAAAAATATTGTATTCTGCAAGATAAACGACAAGCAACATTATTATAAATTCTGCCAGATGAATTCCACACTATTTATCATTTATTAAATCTTCAAGATAAACCCCACATTCGACTATTTATAAAAACTGCTGGAAGTAAATTTCACAAATTAAAAAAAATGCTTTGGGATCTTGACAACAAAAACACAATTTGAAAGAACAGGAGAAAATCTTCCACATTCAATTTCAAAGCAAAAGGTACATGGTGAATGATTTTGTCTAGTTTCACTTGATTTGTACACATGATCACTCCAAGACCCCAGAATTACATGTAATAGAGCATGGAACTGCATCACTCTCTAGCTAATCATCTACCACGTCCTATGTCCTATGTCATTTCTACAGTTATTGGCAATTGAATAATTACAAGGTCATGTCCATAGAGAAACGGAAATCGCCTGGAATCGCTCAAACTCGGCGAGTCCGAGTCACCCCCCACGAGTTCAGCAAACTCAGACTTGGACTCGGCCGAGTCCAGGGGGCAAACTTGCCCAACTCATCAACTGGGCAATTTTGCCCCAAAACCGCCCAAACTCACAAGTCCCGTCGTGCAAACTCGGTCGGCGCTGGGTATGAAAAAAGGCATTCAAAAACACATTTTTAAAAGTTTTTTAAGTTGTTTTTTTTGGCTTTATTGTCCATTGATTGGGTCAACCAGGTAGATATAGAGGTTGGGGTTGTAGCCATGGCAGAGGAGCAGAGAACACGAGCAGAGACAAGAGAGCCAGAGGCAAATAGTGACATAGATATCCCTGATGTTGGTGAGGTTGGCATGGTGTCACAGGGAGAGACTATGGCTGCCGAATCATCCAAGACCTACCTTACAGACCTTCGCAGGGGGTCGGGGCCAGGGGATGCAGACTCCTCTGAGCCATAGGCTTGTAGTTGTATTTACCTTTGGTATTTGTATGGAACATTTGATGATGATCATATGATGACATGGATTTTTTATTCCATGAGTTTTGTAACATTGTATACATTTGACAATATTTATGTTATATATATCTATGTTTGTTATTTCCTTCAGCTACAATATGCGTTTATGCTTATGTGATTGATGTATACTTGTGTATGTAATCAAATGAGCCGAGTTTCATGATGTTATTGTGTCTTTACGGTGTATTTAATAAAGGGTGCATGAAACAAGTTTTAAATCTTTAAAAATCTCTAAACTTCTTGAGTTTTTCACTTTGCCGAGTCTGACTCCGAGCCCCGAGTCCGAGCTGAGTCCGAGTCCAGCTTCTCCATACCGACCTACACTTTCCTACTTCACATGAGCGGTGGAAGAGACATACCACACTTCAAATTTATCTTCTCTGTCCTCATACTTCGCAATTTTCTGGAGCTGTCCCCAGCTCTCCACCAGTGAGTATATGACTATCAAAAAATTTACTTCCATATCCAATTCACTATTAAAAGCTTCTCAATATTTACTCCCATACTTTTTAGGAAAATATAATTGTTCTACCTGTTCACAAATCTTTTCCATGATTTTTCTGAATATTGGATTCCATTTGTTTGGTCTGTCACATTTAAATACATGTAGCTTATGTTTAAGTATTTTCCATATAAACTGCACAAATTATGATTTTCTTGACTTCTTTCTGCTTCCTTTCTTTTATTTTCCCAGAGCATTTGTACTTCTTTTTCTCATATTTATTATTTTTTTGGAACATAATTTTGTTGTGTTTTAGACTCTTGGCCTAATTACTTCCATTATACAATTCCTCCTCAAAAGCTTCATCACCTTTACTCCCATAGCTTACAGGGGATTTAATTATTCCAACTGTTCCAGCAAAAAAAAATTCTATATTTTCTAAATGTGTATTGTTGGGTCCATCAATTTCTAATATCTGTAGCTTATGTTCAGATTTTCAGTATATAAACTGTAATAAAATCTTGTTGTCTTGATTTCTTTCTGCTTCCCCTCTTTGATTTCCCAGATCATTTCTGCTTCATTTTATCATAGTTTTTGGAAAACATATTACATTCTATGTCAATTCTAGGCCGCATTCCTGTTCATCAATTATACCATTCAAGAATGTGCCCTATCAAGTCTTCAGTCACAAGTATAAAAATTGAATACTTGCAATTTCCATTCTAACAAAAGGATTTGCATCCCTACCATATATAATGTACAAAAAAATAATACTTATTGTGGATTGTCTGGGACAAAAAGTGGTCCTTCTCAGCAATGTTTCAGTTTATGTCATAAATACATAAGAGATACCAATGTCAATGATGCAGATTAAGAAATGGTACTGCTGACTGGCCAACTATGATCATGCAGTAAACTGGGTAATAAGCACTGAAAAGCAACTCCTAAAGAAATAAGAAAATTATCTAAATGTCCAGAAACATCTAGAGAAGGTCAATGCGACTCAAAAAGTACATTGATTTAGGTTACTGAATCACTATGGTAAATATTATAAACATACTAGCTAGAGAAACAGCAAATAACAGGAAAGCTAGGAAACCATGGGGAGCGAATTATAAAGCGAAAAAAGATCTCTATAAGGAAGATGTCCTCACTAGCAGAAATGTCAAATGAATATCAAATCCAAGAGTGAAAATTGAAAGCAACAAATAAGTTTGATGGCACTAAAGCCTTTTGCACATTATTCACCTATTCATTTTTCTTCCTCTGTACTAGATTCCTCTTGTAGTCAGCGAACAATGCCTTTATTATAGTTTGTTAAAATGGTTGTATCCAAATATATATCAATTGTTTGACAGCTTTTTAGTAGTTATATAAATCAATAAAGGGTTGTGTTTGCTTGGCAACCATCAGGTTCCTTAAATAGCCTATGCATAATCAAGGAAAGCAACCAGATCCTTGGTGGATCATCTTTGGTCTACTTAGTAAAGAATTCATGTGAATAAAGATATATTTACTACTCTATATGATATGAATTGTTATTTCTATTTATATTTCAAGTACAAGTTCTATCAGAAAGAAGAGTAAACATTTGGCATTGTTGCAATCAAAAAACTTGGATCTAATATAAGATGTCAATGCCCTTAGACTCCAATAAAGATTGGAAGAGACTGCAACATGATCAAGACCAAGAGAGGTCGCTGAAGAGGCTTAAATAGAGCAAATCTGTGAAGAGCACTCAAATAAACTGAGTTGGGGGGGGGTGGGGGGGGGGGGGGGTTTGAATCAGTTTATTAAATAATTTTTAATTCGGTGAATCAGTTTATTAATTATTAAATAATTTTTAATTCTTTCTTCTTGATTCACTTTACTTCAAAATTTATTTAACAACATATACAAGTAAGAACACAAGTTTTTATGTGGAAACCCAATGTGGGTGAAAACCATGGCAATAATGCAAATAGTATATAAGTGTCTTTTACAATGATTGTAGGCACCAACCTACTAGACTGATTAGTGAGCACCAACTCCCTTAACTTCGTAAGCACCGACTTACAAGAGGCACCAACCCCTTCAAATGAAGCACCAACTTCACAAAGTTGAGGCACCAACCTCAATATTTAATTCTTCTATATTCTGGTTAAAAATCAGCCACCAGACTGATCACAAACTTCACTTCAGAATCTGCTATAGAACAACAATAATGCTGCCCTTAAACTGATGAAATAATCACAGCAAATTGGCACATATATGCCACATGAACTCTCCCTTATCACATATTCCTTTTCACAAGATCTGCCTCCTCATATACACAGATCTTTTTATCTCTGTAATAATTTTTCTTTATAGCAGCATAATATTACTACCTACTTTTGAGAACTCTTTATTTTCTGAGTTATAATCTCAGAATTATTCTTATACTCACTGTTCAGAATTATTTCTTCATTATTTCCTTTTTTTTCCCTACCTTTCACCTCACCATTACATCCCACTTTTATATCATTCATATGATCTTTCATTGAAAGATTCTGTCTTTATTTCTAAGAGTCATAACCTTTTGAATGGACTCTTTATAGAAGAGACGTGTCTTTTAATTAACATATCTTTTATGAAAAACAAATCAGACTTTATTTTTAGTTCCCCCAAACTAAGATTGTACTTCTTTATATTATTCTCTTCCTTCAAAAAGGATTCGCATCCTTTTAAAATGTGTTCATTTGTATCACTTCATAGAAAATGTACTAACCAATATAAAACCATAATGAACCGCTACCATTTATTAATGATTTGTTTAAGAATTGCACCATCCTACTCACCTTGCATTATATTGATCGTGTCTTCTGGTAAAACGAGCACTTAATACATCTCACATATTTGTTAAAAGAACAAATACAACTTCTATCAATTCATTGTTATGTTAAATCATATTATTATGAAGTACGTAATAATATTTATTTGTTTTTTTAATTTGTTTTTGTCAATACTGGACTTTATTGCTGCATACTGTCTGTATATATACTGAGTTTATTGCTGCATACTGTCTGCATATATACTGAGTTTATTGCTGCATACCATCTGCATATATACTGAGTTTATTGCTGCATACCATCTGCATATATACTGAGTTTATCCCTGCATATATACTGAGTTTAATTCATTGTAACATATGTATATATATTACTGGGACTGTCTGTCTATTATTGTATGATCAGATTGTAAATATTTATCAGATTTAGGACAATATGTTCATCAACCTCCATACATCAATCTCCATAACATAGCAATCTCATCAATCTTCATGAATTAGCAAATTCATTTTTTTTGACATCAATGACAATATTTCCATCAATTCGAAGCTAAAGTATGTCTTGGAGAATGAGCCAAAGTCACAGTCAAGAGAAAAGAAATTAAAATGCTAAAACCACTATAAATAACCATACAAAGGAAGAGTGGGTACCAATAGTAAGGCACCTTGTATTACCAGACAAAAAGCAGGTCAACCTTGCAAACTAAGTTTGGTACAAAGAATCTATATAGCCTCCTCTAGACACAAAAAATCTTTGTTGAGAGATGGACTCCTCCATAGAGTTGTTAAAGTAAAGAAGAAACCAAGCCAAAACCCCAAGGCTAAAGATTTGAGGGCACAAAAGAGAACACAATGGTGAAACAAGTGTGTGGAATGCTCAAGCTACAATATAAGTAGAGGATTCTCACATGGCTGAGAGTGCTGGAAGAGCGTCAAACTGTTCAGATCAAAACTCCCTAACAAACAAATTCCAACCACTAGGTTTGCATCAGAATTAAACCATGTTGAGTCCACCATCAAACCACAATGTAGAAAGGCAGATGTTGCCTAAGTTTACATTGTAAGACTTGTGAATCGATTTGTATGACCAAAACAATAAAGCATATTGGCTATGGTCCTTTCCAACCACTCAACAAAATATAGCCATCAAGTTGCATACAAAGATTGAACCATCATGTACAAATACATGGGGGGAATTAAAGAAGGCCTTTGAAGAAGAATTCAAACTCCTTTGAGATAGAAAAGAACTTGTTGCACCAATCAATAACACAAAACATGGTAAACACGAAAAATGTAAGAGCTTATAATCACAGGCTCAAAGAATTACTTGTAAAAAAAGAAAAGATGGCTTCTTGAAGGCTTTGTTCCCTCATTAAGAAAAAAAAAGTTGTACCACCCTCATCATTCCACATTATAAGGCAATGGATATAGAAAGTGAAGATGAAATGTCCTCTCGATCCAAAAGAACAATGGATGAAGATGATAGTTTGGATTGAAGTAGCAACAATTAATCAGGAACAGCACAAGCACTAAGGAGGGATATGCTTTGGATGATTAAGGAATTGAACATGGAGAATGAAACCAGTAAAGAACTGAAAGAACTATGGTGCACTAGATGCAAAGGTGAAGGTCACATCAAAACTAATTGTCCTAGGAAATTGTTGTGTGATATTTGCCTAGTTTTGGTTCATTCAACAAAAAAGTGCCCATACAATTTATAGATTGGGAGCACACAAGTGCTCTTCAGTCAAGGACAGCAATCCATTCCACCCACACTATGCCAAAGCCACAAAACAACACGACTGTATCTTCAAGTGGCTATTAAAATTAAAGATAGGGGGGTAAAGCCACAAAACAACATGACTGTATCTTCAAGTGGCTATTAGAATTAAAGATATGGAGGTATGACTCCAAGGGCCATCCCTTTATACAATGTTGGCAATGTGATGAATGATAACATTTCAAAAGATACTACCATAGAAACTAAAACAAAATGGGATAATTAGCCGATAGGCTTTTATTGTGGACTTGCCAGTCTACAATTTGTCGGCAAACCCGTCTCATGCCTCAAAACAACCTTAACATACCCGTGAAGCAATTTTCAGATATAACTTTAAGTGCCGAAAAATCTACTAACAACTTTTAGATGATGAAAAAATCTTCTTGTGGTTGCCATTTTATTATTTGGCAGTTTCCATGTGACTGGCTATTGCAAGAAAAATCAGCTGTCAACACCTTACACTTGGATATTTGAGCAGCGGATTTTACCTTCTTTCAGACCAACACTGCGAAATATATCTCCCATCAAATTCTAATCAGCCTTCATGGATGCCGCATTACCAAATGGCTAGTCATTTTAACCAACTGAAAAATCAATTTCCCTTGTAATATTATGTAATGTCTCACGAGGCATTTAAATTCTCTCTAGAGAGGGTTTAGTTTTAAAAAAATAGTTTTTAACTTTTATGTCTAAAAGAACCAAATACATGTTTTATTTCGAAATGGTAAATCTTTTTTTTTTTTTTTGATCGATAATTGGCCGAAGCCTGAATAGCTTTTGACTGGAGCTATGAACCAATGGGGGCATAGTAGGGGGTGTTGTTTGTAATTAGGGCTGGCGGATTCCAATTGCCTTGGGCAACATTGGAATCCACCCCCCCCCCCCCCCCCCCTTATAGGGCCAGGCCCAATACCTCTCGGCCCTCACCTAAAGAGACTTCCACGCTTCACTCAACTCACACGCCTCCTTGATAGGGTCGGCTCCATCAATTAAAAGGAAATTAATAATTAATTGTTTAATGGTAAAGGAGGCTGACATGTTTGAGAAGCTATATGTCTCCTATAAATGCAGCGCATACTTCTCATTATCACAACCAAGTTTTTTTTAAGCTGATAAAATTATATTCTGTGAAGAGCGAATTGATACAAAGGCATTTGGAATAGCAAACTCCTCTACAGCGAACTTCATTAAGTTGCAGAAGATCCAAATTGGAGAGCGAACTAAACCAAACAGTAGCAGATCCCAAACAGTAGACAGCGAACTCCACACGAGGCAGCAGACCGAGAGGGAGAAGATCCAAATTGGAGAGCGAACTAAACCAAACAGTAGCAGATCCCAAACAGTAGACAGCGAACTCCACAAGAGGCAGCAGACCATCTCCAAAACATAGAAGACTTCTTTAATGAACTGTGATTAGATGAGGAGGACTGCAAACTGATTGAAGAGTATTTCATCTCTTTCACATAGTGACTGCAACTCCAGATAAGTGTGTAATGTTCAGTTGAATTCTAAATCATAAATCAGATCTGAGGATCCTTTGGCTGGGTTTTTCCTCCTAGGAGGTTTTCCCAGGGTAACTGTGCATTGTCTTTAGCATTTCATTTCCCTTATTATGCTTAAAAGTATAGAAAACAATAAATTAATTAACCTAATTCTAAATTTCTGAGTTTTATTCAATCTGAAAGTACTAAAAATAACAGGGGGGCCCATCCCCATTACATATCTTTGAATTATTATTATTATTATTATGTTTGATTAGATAGGCCCCAAGACCTTCCCCATCCTATGGAAGGCCAAGAGTCACAGCTTAGAATTCCACTTCAGATGTCCCTATTGGGAATTGAACTTGGGTCTCCACAATGAGAACCCAGTGTTTTAACTGGTTAAGCTCAACCCCTTGGACTGTGGTAAATCTTTTTATTATTATATTCTTTATAAATATTAATTTAACCTCTCTTTTCAGTTTAGGAATTTATTTGTATTTAATAATACATATATTTTATTTATATAATAATATTTTTCAAATCTTGATACAAGTAAGGTTTCATTATTTGAAAATTGTAAGTTGTTACTAATAATATTACTAGTTGATGATATTATATTAAAATTGCTTAGATTAAAAAAATGTTTTTATACAATTATTTTGTTGATGTTGAGATACGAATTTTTTTTAATAGCAGGTCTCATTTTTGTTTCTAAGTTGTTTTAATACTATTTGAATTGTACGTTTTGGTATTCACAAAATCTATTGATACCCATGCTCTGAATATACACTACCAGTTTGAGTTGGCACCCACCACCAAACAATGGGTCATAGGCCTTATCAATGGATTCAACATTCATTCAAATTCTTTTAGGCATAATAAATATGTTGATACATGGTCATCCCCTATTTTGTTTTTTAATTTATTTTATTTCCCCATTGGAATTGTTGTCCACATATTATATGTTATGCAAATATTCAATTTTGAAAGTAACTAACATAACCATAATAACAAATCTCACACACTAACATAAATAATGATCTAATACAATTTAAACTTTTAATTTTTTACACAACACAAAAAATTTCCCTTATAATTTAAATCTCTTCCCCCTCTACCTATCTCTCTCCCTTTATCTTCCCATACATCTCTCTCTCTCTCCCTCTTCCTCTCTCTCTAAACCTTTCTCTATTACTTATCTAACCATACCTATCTCTCTTTCACTCCCTCCCTCTCACTATCTATCTATCTCTATCTCTCCCTTTCTCTTCCCATACATCTATATCTCTCTCTTTCTCTTCCCAAATATCTCCATCTCTCCCTCTCTCTATCCCTATATCTCTCTATTTCGTTGTCTCTCTATCTCTATCTACATCTCCCCCTCTCTCTATATCTCTATCTCTCTCTCACTTATCTCACCACTATATTGCTATCTCTCCCTCTCCTTCATCTATATCTCCCTCTACCTCTCTCTCTCTCTCTATCTATTTTTCTGCCTCTTCCTCTCTCCCTCTCCTTCTATCTTCCTTTCTCCCCCTCTATCTCTACACATGTATCCATCTATCTCCCTCTCTCCCTTTCTCTCTTCCCAAACCTTTATATCTACATCTTTGTCTCCATCTCTCTCTCTCTCTCTCTCTCTCTCTCTCTCTCTCTCTCTCTCTCTCTCTCTCTCTCTCTCTCTCTCTCATATTTCTTCTTACATCTCTCCCTCTATCTCTATCACATTATTTCTCTGTCTCTTTATACCATTAGATATCTCTCTCTACTTCTCTTTATGTATCACTTCCTATATATATCTTCCATATCTCTCTCTCTCTCTCTCTCTCTCTCTCTCACACACATTATCTCACCCTCTCCTTTATCTCCATCTCTACCTCTATAATCCTCTCTATCTACATCTCCTCACCTTAATCCTCTCTATCTATCTATCAATCTATTCCTCCCCCTCTCTCTTTCTATTGCAATCATTACAATAACTCACTCTATCTTTATATCTCCCTCTACCTCTCTCTATCTCTCTATCTATTTTTCTGCCTCTTCCTCTCTCCCTCTCCCTCTATCTTCCTTTCTCCCCCTCTATCTCTACACATGTATCCATCTATCTCCCTCTCTCCCTTTCTCTCTTCCCAAACCTTTATATCTACATCTATGTCTCTATCTCTCTCTATCTCTCTTCATATTTCTTCTTACATCTCTCTCTCTATCTCTATCACATTATTTCTCTGTCTCTTTATACCATTATATATCTCTATCTACTTCTCTTTATGTATCACTTCCTATATATATCTTCCATCTCTCTCTCTCTCTCTCTCTCTCTCTCTCTCTCTCTCTCTCTCTCTCTCTCTCTCTCTCCTTTATCTCCATCTCTACCTCTGTAATCCTCTCTATCTATCTATTAATCTATTCCTCCTCCTCTCTCTTTCTATTGCAATCATTACATGAGCCTATTGGTAATGGAATATGATTTTCTTCCTAATTCGGAGGTTTTGTTATCTTCACTTATACAATCATATCCCTTCATATGTCCTATTCTCTCTCTATATATCACTTCCTATATCTTTATTTATATCTATGTTTCTTCCTCTCCCTCTTTCTCTCTCCTTCCATCTCTCCCTCTCTCTCTCACCCCCTCTATAATTCACAAGTTATACCTACTTTATTTCCCTTCTATCCTTATTTCTCCCTCTCTCTCCCCCTCTACCCATCACTCCTCTCTCTAACTCATACACACATTCCTCATTTCTCCCTCCCTATCTTTATCTCCATCTCTATATTTCTCTCTCTATCTCTCTCTATCTCTAAACCTTTCTTTATAACTTGTCTAGCACATTCTTTATCTCTCTCTTGCCCCTCCATCTCTATCTCCATACTCACTATCAATATATCATTCTCATATATCTCTCCCCCCCCCTCTATGATGTCCCCTAATTAGGATCTGTGCATAAGCAATTAATAAACAAGTTATAATCTCATTTTTAAGTGAATTCAATCTAAATTAATAACAATTCTAAGGATCAATCCCTGTTCGTCAACTATTCCGTCCCTTTTCCCAGAAGAGGTTCTTGCTTACCTAGGGAGCTCGACACCAGTTCTCTCTTAGGTCCCAGATTACTTGACTCAATCCTCTCGTCCTTAGGGCTCGCAACCCAGACTTAGGAGGAGTCTTCACCCTTAGGGCACCCCTTGACTGGATTTACTCTACCTCTCCCTAGCAGCCCATCTCCCTTGGGGATTTGGAAGAATACGGATTCGGTTGTTGATTTTTGGATTGAATTTAGAGTTTGCTATAGTATTTTGATGTTTAACTTAACATGCACTTCGTGAGTAATTAGCTTTATTGTATCTTTAAATTAATTGTCTAACCATTGTACATTAACGTTGTGTGAGTATTCATTTATTTTATATTTGCTTGTATTACACATTAATTCCGATATTTGGTGTATTTTGAAAATATAGGAGATTAATTCTTTATAGTGATGAATTTATTCAGCTTCCTCAATCCTGGGTATATTGACTCATAGTCATTAATTCCTTAATTAAATTTATATTCATTTAGCCATTTTAGACAAACTTAATTTCATTCATAATAGATGCTTCTCGTGTTGGAATATATATATATATATATATATATATATGTATTATTATTGTTTAGACTATATGAATTATAATTAAATTGTATGTGTATTACAATATATTGAAGATGCAATATATATTTTAGCCCATTTAAATAATCCAAAATCGCATAGTGAATTGTAATTCATTAAAGTTGCCTTTAAGTTTAATTCGCGTGAATGTATTAAGATGCATTTTCGCCTAATGCTTAACAAATGTAAATACCTTGCAGTATGTTCGAATTTGTATGATAATCGCAGAAGGGCGTGAAATACTTACCTTGGTTCTCGATGACCCTTTTACTGTCGCTGCATACCCTCAGATTTCCCGCAATTATCTTCTGTCACTTCCGCGTGATTCGCCCGTGCTTTTTTCCTCCTCCTTCATTCGCAGTCCAGGGTGTAAATATACATCTAAACGGTTGCGTGTAGGGTTACGATTGTAGGGATTCGGTGCCATGGACGAGTCCCGTCGATTGGTTCAAATCCTTTCCTCTTGGGCGACGAAAACGAAGAAAACCCTAACCGTTTCCGTGGATGCGATATTGTTACATTCTTTTTGAACTTAGAAATCGTGCTTTCGATATTGATATCGTATGCTTGATTCTGCGCGATAAGAGAAATAATATTTACGTTAACATTGGATATTAATAATAGTCATTTGTCACTATTTAAACTTTAATTAGAATTTGTATATTAAAATTTATTACATATTTGGTCGGGCTATCACACCCCCTCTCTCTCTCTCTCATTCACCACATCTCTTTGTACAATATCTTTATCTCTCTATCTCCCTCTTGATCCTCTCTATCTTTATATACATATCTCACTCTATCTCTCTCCCTATCCCTCTTTGTTTATCTATATTTTCCTTTATCCATATATATCTCTCTTTCTCTCTCTCAACATTTGATGGCACAATGAATCTCGTCTCCAAACAAAAACTTCACGATCTCGGCTCTACAGAGCTTCATGCACATGCATTTTCAGCAATTGGATTCTTGATATTATACTAATGCGAAGTCTCAAAGTCTTTTTTTCTTGATGTAGATGCCAATGAAGGGAGCATATTTTATATGAACATAAACCTTCAGACTCAAATAGCTCTTCACAGTTATCATCTAGAGATAATAGAGTAGTAACAGAAGAAGAAGAAGAGCCCTAAACTCGATACTGACAACTGTTCTTCTCTCATCAAAGGTAAAAACTGCACCTCACTTTCTTTCTACTTAGATAAAAGTTTTGAAATTAATTTGGGCTTTAAGTGAATTGCAGTGGCAGATGTGGGAATAAACAATGTTTTTGTTCGCGATGGTAGAGAAATCCTTTGCTATAACCATTCTCACTATAGGACAAATGTTTGTTGTCTGAGAGGGGATCTAAGAACCCGCGTAAAGAATGCCTCCATTTCTCTTCATGCCCAAAATCATAAATGGACTCTGGAGAAAATCAGGTTTTATACACGCAAATGGGAATAGAGTACTATGAACACCATTCATGAAATCACCCTCAAAACAGGGGATGATAATGATGATGCCTACCAAGTACAACATGATGTACCCGATGTCACAAAAGTTTGCACCCTTGCCAAGCTATCAACTCCGCAACCTCATGAAACATGGAAACAACCCCGAAATGGTGGACCTTGCGCAATGGGGTTGAATCTCCGAAGAAGGCCTACTTCCTTCTCAATCCAAGTGCTATTGTTGAACCAACTCAACACTCCAAATTCTACTTCTAAACGTATCCTATCAACTTCCAAAGGAAAAGGGAAGAAAGAAATGCTAAAATGTGTTGAGACATGGACCAGCTAGGACTCGAACCTAGGACCTTCCATACACTGCTGGAGTGCTCTACCACTAAGCTACTAGCCCCTCTTGGACTAGTCCATCATCGGTCCGGGTGTGGTTTATTTCCATCACCAACACCCCCCCATAAGCCACACCTCTTGTGTGCTTGGGGCTCCTAGCTTGGACCTGGCTCTGATACCATGTTGAGACATGGACCAGCTAGGACCCGAAACTAGGACCTTCCATACACTGCTGGAGTGCTCTACCACTTAGCTATTGGCCCCTCTTGGACCAGTCCATCGTCAGTCCGGGTGTGGCTTATTTCCAACACCAACAAAATGAAAGGAAGTGATGCACCAAGATAAGAGATATTTCTCTCCCCACCTAGATTTGACACAAAGAACCAATCGAAATACCCAAGAGATGCACAAACTTCAATTGCATGAATGACCCCAAATGCATGTATGGAGGTTAGAATTCGTTGAATGTCAAATGGTTGAAGGTTTCCCACAAGTCACACTCAAAAACAAGTTAACACTGCAAATACATGAGAGAAAGCCACAAAACATACACTTGTAATGAAGGTAAAGAAACATGCACAAGTTGAAGGGAGGCAAGAATGATAATTTTAATTCATTCTAAGGCCAATGGCCAAACTTACAGTTGCAAAATTGCAAGACATATACAAGTCTTCGAGAGAAGTGAAAGAGCATAAGAATAGCTCAAGCCAGCAGGTATAGAACCCTTTACAATGAGGCTTAACAGCATATATATAGCAAATTGGTCGCAGAGAGAGACCAATGGTCAAGGAGGGGAACCCTTGACCCTAGCGTGCACAGAGGAATGCCAATCAAGGAAGGCAAGGAAGTGCACAAACCTGACATAGTGTATGTGCAAGCAACCTGACCTAACCCTAACAAGGCAAACCCAAGGAGAAAAGTACTTCTAGGAGATGGATTCCTTGACATTCCAAAGTCAGAGCATGTAGGCCTGACATGAAGGCCATCAAGTAACCATAAGCAAGCATGGCCCTAGACTCCACTTGATGGCAATCCTGCAAAAACATTAAATGTGCCCCTATAGCTCCATGGATGAAAGTAGACAAGTCACAGGAGTTGGTGGAGCATTAAGCGCTTTGGGCGTTGATCACGCCATTTGAAGTGTTGCAAGTCGAGAGGAGTGGAGAACTTGGGAATTTCGAGATTTCGGGGCTCAAGGAAGGGAAAGGGACTTAAAACCTGGGAATTATGGGATTATGGGGTTCTGGGGCTCAAGGAAGAGAAAGGTACTTAAAACCCGAGAATTTCGAGATTCTAGGGTTCAAGGAAGGGAAAGGGACTTAGAACCTGGGAATTCTGAGATTCTGAGGTTCAAGGAAGGGAAAGGGACTTAGAACATGGGAATTCCAAAATTTTGGGGTTCAAGGAAGAGAAAGGGACTTAGAACCTCCGCCTCTTGACTAGACGACACTTCGTAGTTCCTAATTCCATTGATTCCTTCCTTGATCAACTGGGGCAGCACTAGTCCATGGAAAATATCTCTAATCGGTTCTCACTGATGGACCAAGGATGTCATAAAAATGACAACAGTACCCACAGGAGGATACACAGGCAACGTTTACCACAAATTCAATGATGGTTGTTGCCTTTGTACATAGCATCCTAGCATCTCCATGGACAAGTGGTATTTGTTATTGAGTACCATATTTACTGCATGACAAAATATGGAGATGTTGGGGTGCTATGTACAAAGGCAAAAAATAGGGGAAACAAAAGGGTGTATCTTGATGGGCAAAATTTTAGTCCTTCATTGAATCGGTTCAACGAGACTCTACTCTCTGCCTATTCCTCTGCACTTGCTCACAACTAGGGAATTTGCATTCTATTGACCGTTAGCCGAAATGTTGTGTGTTATGTATAGTGGCATCTCTGCTTATTTAGAGATGACAAAATAGGATACTAGGAAGAAGAAAGATTATGCAACTACTAAATACTGTAAGGGGCTTACATGGGGTTAATAAATTGAGGCAAATAATTAGAGTACAACTACATACATTTTTTAGTTTATACATTCGTTTATTCATTGTAAATTATTCTTTCCTTGTCAATTTAGCAATAAAGACTTCTCTGTAGCTGTCTATTTGTCTTTGCATAAGTCTGTTACGAACAAAAACCAGACTTCTCATCCCCAGATAGAAACTTCACGAGCTCAGCTCTACAGAGCTTCACACATGCTATTGTGAGTTTATTGAATGTTAAGATGAGCTTATATTTTATATAGTACTTGTAGGGATGGTAGACAACATGCCATGTATTAAGAGTCAGTCACTTTAGGCACTATTCCTTCTTCTAATTGCTAGCTGCAAAGATTAAAAACTCTTACTCGGCAATAACTCTTTTGGCACAAAAATTTTGAAAACTCGGGACTCGGAAAAAAATCGGGAAAAAATCGCCAAATTTATCGAACATTTGAAATATATAATTCTTAAAATATTCTTGAAAAACACACATATACACTGAATTTGTAGAACATATTACTGATGGAAAATACCTGAAAAATCATTATTGCAGAGTTATTTGAGTTTTTTTCCCAATTTTTTGTGATTTTTTCCAATAAATCTCCCTGATTTTTTTCAAAAAACTCGCCCGAGATTTTTTTGCAAATTATATCATGGCCATCAATGACTCGTGAAAAATCAGGAGTTTAAAGATTTTTTGCAGATTTTTTCATCTATGGCTAGCTGTATAAGTTTTAGACTGCTTGTTTAGTTTTGGTAATTTGTGATTTTCTTCTTTTATTAATGACCCAAAAATATTACAATGTGTAATAAGAGTGGCTATGGGCCTTTCAAGGTTAAGAGCGAAAAGTACTTTTGATGTATAATTTCAAAGACCACAGTGCTTTAGAGAGTTGGTATTGATCTCTTCTCGAGTTTGAAGTCACCTTGTCATTGTTTTTTATGTTTTCATTTGAAAACTGTGATTAGCTTTCTCATTTTTTCACTTTTCTCTTTGGATAGAACCTAAGTTATGTTGGTGCAGGGAGATTTACTATATAAGTAAATTGGGAAATGGAAATTGTCCATAGGCTAGATCTTTCCACTTATCTAAGTTGTTGTAGGTAAAAGAATAGTATTTATCCAGAGATACCGAGCAGTCATAGATGAACATCTGCAGTTTAAGGATCTTGAGTATTACACGTTTTTAAATCCTGGTATTCGATTTTGAGGAATTTTGGGGTGGGTTACTCAATTAGCAGAAATTGCTTTTGTGTATGACTGTTTTTTCCTTCTCTACCTCCATTTTATTCTACTAATGTTACCTGCAACATGTATATACGGTAAAATGTCCTTGACACGAATAAAAACTAGGATAAAAAATTTGTCCTTCCTGATTGCAGATATAATTTCTCTGTGGTTATACAAACTCAACAAAATACTGAGTTTCATTGTTGGAGAATGTGATAATTATGTGATTCAATGAAAGCATGGGAAAGAGGACCTACATGCCTCAAGGGATTGAAACTCCTTTCTGAATAGTGTTGCCATGTATTCTCTTCTAAAAAAAGGAACAGCTAGAAAATCATAACTTTATGGTCATATTTTTTGTGCTCTGTTTTGTACTGTTCAGTAGCTTGTATGTTGACTTTCTTTATCTATGATTATACAGCTATAATTTTCTGTTTGTAATTTTTGAAGTTATTCTAATAAAAATATATATTAAAATATACAGAATTAAGAAAAAGGAAATCCTCTATTTCATACTTATGGAATTATGTAATTTTTTGCTGCTAGTTTAGAAAAACGATTGCCTAAAACATCGAACTCATTAATTTTTAATTTAATTTCATATGGTAAAGGACATTTGTTTCGTAGTGCTTGGTTTGAAAAACAATTGCCTAAGGCTAATACATCAAACTTATTAATTTTAAATTTAATTTCATGTGGTAAAGGGCATTTGGTTGGTTAATATTTATAGAAAAGTCTGATGTCATTGTAGAGGTTACAAAGAATTACGAGTAATTTGTATAGAGCTTGAATTATGACGTTTCTAAAATCTGTGTCTATGGAAACCTTTTGTTTGCTGTATAAACTTGTTAAGAGTTTTTTAATAAAATAATTTAGTTGGCATGTGAAGTCATTATTGTTATTGTTTTTTGATAATAGTAAAGTAATGTAAATTTATTTCAGGTATTCATTATCTTATAAAAAAAAGTTCAAAAGAAAAGAATTTTAAAATTTAGACTACAGTGAAACTAAGACGCTATTTTGAAAACACCACAGGGCAATACCAAACTCCTGTTGTCTACGGAGCTAAATTATTTGGATGTATAACTGTAAATTTATGTATTTCTTTGTTCACACCAAATAAATTTAGGTGTATTTACCAAATTATATTATCTCTCTCTTTATGTATACATTATTTTACATCCCACGTCTGTCTATGGGTGTCCTCTTTCTAAACTACTTTTTCCTATGTATATGGGCGGGTGTGCTCAATATATTCATTTTGGAATTGTAACATGGAGTTGAAGCATAATAGTAGATTTTATATTGGAAGTTGTTCATTTCGAATTGTCAGTTATAAGTGCTACAAGAATTCATGATTATGTTCAATTTAGGCCTTAGAAATGCCACTTGTCTTGTATGATTGAAATTGTAACATAATAGTTCATTTAATATGCATATATGTTATTCTTATATTTACAATACAACTTCATCTAATGTAATATTAAAATAAATTAAAAAATTTCCTTTAATTTCCTATCGGCTAATCCTTGAACCTCTTATAGGTCCAACTGCTAGTTGTGTAAATGGTGTGGGCCTAGAGACCATGATGCCATGTGTCCAACGTAGAAAGCCAACATCAACATGATTGGTGTAGAGATGTTGATTTTATGGTAGTGCTCGTTAGCCACAGGCAAACATCAGATTTGTTGCCTTCCCAACCATAGACGATAAGCTCTTATCGTCACCCCCGAGCACACTACATGTCCTTCATGTTATTGAATTCATATCATTGATGCAATCATGACCTTGCATATATATGAATCAATTCCTCCTAATAGACCTCAAGTCGGCCATATACTTTTGGCGCCAAGGATAGGGTCAGACCTATATATTACAAGTTACATATGAGTCTCCCTTAGTTGCAAGTTACATTTAACTTAATCACAAGTTACACATAAGTGGTTCGCCCAAATACGGCCTGCCCCAAATTAGACTCATACAACTGAGATATCCAAATGCCAAAGCCGACAGGCCACTTGGCATTTTGTGCACTAGGTCGGCCCTAGAAGGGATCCGACCTAGCTACACAACAACACTCCCTCTTAGCTAGGGAGGATTCCTTCTGAATAACCAAGTCACATAGTGACTACCACCATGGCTACTCCCATGAATAATACGTTCACCATAGCTACTCCCAGAAGGTGAACAAGCACATCATGGAATTTCTTCCATGATACCCACCATACCTACTCGCAGAGGGTGGAAGAGAGCTTTCACCTCAATCTTCCCCCAGAGAAGGGTGCATTACCACCATGCCTACTCGTAGAGGGTGGAACGAGGGCTCTAACCTCAGACTTCTCCCAAAGAAGAATGCATCTCCACCATGCCTACTCGCAGAGGGTGGATCCACCATACCTACTCGTAGAGGGAGGAACAAGGTCTTTAACCTCATACTTCTCCCAGAGAAGAATGCATCTCCACCATGCCTACTCGCAGAGGGTGGATCCACCATACCTACTCGTAGAGGGTGGAACGAGGGCTTTAACCTTAGACTTCTCCCAGAGAAGAATGCATCAACAAGGGATTGCACCTCGAACTTCTCCCTCACAGAGAAGAACTCATTAACAAGGGATTGCACCTCGATCTTCTCCCTCACAGAGATGAACTCATTAACAAGGGCTTTCACCTCAAATTTCTCCATCACAGAGAAAAATACATTACCAAATCTTCATGATGACGTGGCTCCCTCTGAAGCTGAAATGTCATGTCAAGCTCTCTCTGAAGCAGATATCAACCTTCTGATCTCTTCGTCCAAGGTTACTTTTGACGATATGTCAAACTCCCTCTAAATGTTGATTCTTCCTCAGTGAAGAAATGCAAGCAATCTTCTTTCCTTGAATGCAATCTCTGATTCGTCCTAGAAGCATTTCAGACAGAGATAATGATAGTCAAGGGAAATGTCAATACATGATTCACTATTCAATGATGTAGCATTAGTCAAACATAAAGAGTACTTATTTTGCTCAGCAATGGAATTTCCATTCACTTGGATTGATCACACCGAAGCACCTAGTGATGATCTAATGGCTGCGTGGCCTTTGGCCCCCACCATCACTCATCATTTGTCCACAATATCTGCTCTGAGCATAGCTTAAGCATCATCTGAAGAACTGCCTTTAATACCATCCACAGCAAAGTGATGGACCTACCACATAAATGCGACAGAAATCGACCTGTAGCAGGGTGTGCCAGAATGCTAAGCTGCAATGCCCATCCTAGGACAAACTTCAGATGATCTTCAAAAGCAACATAAGTAAGAACTCGAATAACTGGACCTTCAGTTGCAATATCATCCAATGCCTATGCAGGCTTCAGCAAAACGAATGCTTCATGTGACTCTCAAAGCTTCTAGGATGATGTGAGAGTTGTTGCAAGGCGTTATTGCACGAAGGCCTTCTCCACCATTCCTGATCATTAGGTGCCTCCATTCGCTTTCGTCCCCATACGCACACATTTCACATTTGTGTACGGCTTAATGTGATCATCACAAAACCCGCCACTATGTTGCTGCTCAATCTCAACCTTCCATTTCACTGAGAAGTCGATAGCACGCGTACCAACTCGTGTCGCTTCATTGAATCCTCATAATGCTTCCTGCCACCTTGTCGATGTCTCTAGCCACAAGCATCATGAAGCAAGCGATCTCCATCACTTTCATTTGCTAGTAACATGTTACGATCGCCGGAGAGAATCCTCCACAACATGCTCTCCTCCCCGAATGAAGAATTCGAATATAGAATGTTAAAACGGACAGAGATGTCCATAGCGACTCCACTTACCGTCAGCATTTCGATACCAGGCTTGGCAACTTTCAACGCCAAGGTATCGGACTGAATCTGTCATTGAGCACTAACGACAGATCTATGGCGATCATCGGCACCTCAACGATCATTACTCGCTGCAGAGCATATGCGATGCTCACGACTGAGTTGAGAGGCTCAATAATCAACTTTTGCTTGCACTTAGATTTCTCAGTCTACAAATTACTTTGATTGAACTCCCTCAAAAGCACAAGATCTACCTTTAAGCAATTAGGCTCTATAGAAGGAACCTGCTCTGATACCATGTTGATTTTATGGTAGTGCTCGTTAACAATAGGCAAACATCAGATCTGTTGCCTTCCCAACCATAGACGATAAGCTCTTATCGTCACCCCCGAGCACACTACACGTCCTTCATGTTATTGAATTCATATCATTGATGCAATCATGACCTTGCATATATATGAACCAATACCTCCTAATAGACCTCAAGTCGGCCATATACTTTTGGTGCCAAGGATAGGGTCAGACCTATATATTACAAGTTACATATGAGTCTCCCTTAGTTGCAAGTTACATTTAACTTAATCACAAGTTACACATAAGTGGTTCGCCCAAATAGGGCCTGCCCCAAATTAGACTCATACAACTGAGATATCCAAATGCCAAGGCCGACAGGCCACTTGGCATTTTGTGCACTTGGTCGGCCCTAGAAGGGATCAGACCTAGCTACACAACAACAAGAGAGACTTAAAAAGTATTGGCCGTTGCTCAATACAAGCAAGGAAGATGGTGTAGCCAAACCCACATATATAAAAAGAAAGGCTTTGTGAAGCAATAACCAAGGTGGAGTATGCTATGGTTAACAAATGCCACCACTCAGATGTAAATACAAGTACGATAACAAACTGTAATGTCCCCTTTATGTTAATACACAAGAATAAGGGATCAATTATCTTGAAAATCAATTGCAAGGGACTTCTTTCTTATCCAAACCCCAAATTCCTTATAAATATCATATCTTTTATGATTAGTGCAATGTAATCAATGTTAAGTATGGATAGCGTATCTCTGATGTCTTTGATATGACAGCGAGAACTGCATTGCTTAGTTTTGCTGTCTCTGGTTAAGACTGTTGATGCATGCAATAGTACACTGTATTGATCTGATAAGACCTCCAATCTATGAATGCTTGTCTGATATGTATGATAGGGTAGTGATTCTATACGACCTTTAGAAATGGGTGGTTACCCGTTCTGCCTTGTGACCTATAGCAAATCAGATATGCAATGTGCCTGATATGTTTCACTGCTAAATGATGTATTGATAGTTGTTTCTGATTGAATTCACTACGGATATGTGACCTGATCTTCTATCTGCTAGTGGATAACCTCCCCTTGAATCTGATTACTTCCAATTCAATGATGATCCCTCCTTAGATGAATTTGATCTGCATTATATGCTTTATTCTGTTCTACCGTTGAGAGTTGTGACTCTTCATTAAGAGATCGTGTCTTTCCATTATGGACTAATCACACATGTTTAGCGTTCTTTACTAGATCGGGTTCTTAATCATGAGTTTAATATTGAATATTTCGTCTCTCATTGATGACTGCAACTCTTAAATCGTAGAAGATTATTGTTGTGAATCGAGGGAATGACTGGGTATTGACTTCCTGCAGATCCGACGTTCATGACATCCTCTTATCAGATTATCCCTTACATTTGAATTGGCCAATCGCTGTCATAAGATCTATAATGTCGGTACCACCAATTGTTTAAAGATTAATCGATGATACAATATTCTCCTTGATTTGATGGCCAATTTCGATATCTTTTGCTGGCTTTAATGATAACACATGGTAAGGGTATTACGTCAACGTTTTCTTCCATGTCTTCTTTATTATTTACTTATTTATATTTATTTATATTATTATTTATTTTTATTTTATTTGAACTTTAAATTTATTATTATTTATTATCTGATTTCAGGAATGGGACATTACACAAACCAATTGCCTGAAAAAAAAAATTATAAGTCAAGTACTTCAAACTACTATACCAATTAATTAGTGGATTTATTACAGAGAATCCTAAACTTGAAAATGCTATGGCTAATACTAGGAAGAATAGTGGTACATGCTACAACCCATTTGGAATCTACAGATAATGAAGACCCCATAGACAGCCTTGCAAAGAATCTCACTAACACAGATAATGACTGTGGGTCTAGTGTGAATGTATTTCTGGAAGACACTTGGAGAAGTCTAAGTAAGCTAACCATTTGACCTCCAACTCTCAATTGATTGTGCAAAACGACAAGGAATCAAGGTATTAGGAGTTTCAATGGCTCAGGAGTTATTTATTGGAGCTCAAACATTTGTATTATATTTTGTGGACATCTCATTACAGAAGAAAGTGTATGACAAACTATTGGATTGAGGTTGGTTGTTAGCAACCAGAGCTAGCCACAATTGAAAAAAGGAAAACTCTCACCATTAAAAACAAGTGCAATTATATAACTGATTTGAAGTACCATTTGATGAGTAAGTAGCTTCCTCGTATTCTTGCAATTTCTCACATTCAGGCTTCAAAAAATGTAAAAAGAAGCATGATATGGATCCCATGGAGGAAAATGCCTATGGAATTTTGGAAATGCAGTTGTGTTCAAAAGATTAAATAAATTCCTTTCTTGGCCTATTCCACTTGCAAGTTGAGGACTGTTAAGTATTTTTGTTGACTTGCAATTTTATTGAAGCTATAGAAAGTAATGAAGTGGCACAAAGCTTACATGATCACAAGAAGAAACCAATTCGTATTGGGGGAACTTGGTTGAAAAAACCTGAACTATTGAATAGTTCACTTGTGCCAGATGAAGTACATGGTTTGGAGTTGAATGCTTGTTCTCAAAGGCTAGAAGATATGCATTTGATTAACATCGATTCTCCAATAGCAATACCAAGGCAACTAATGAAATTAATTTAGGTGCTAATCAAAACAATAATATCAAAAAAATATCTGATTTGGAGCCTACAAAGACATGTTGTCCTAACAAATGTTACAAAGGACCCCACTAATGTTTGCATATGTCGCCACCACATCAAAGTCAGATCAAAGCAATCTTCCCAAGTAATTTAAAGAAAAGGAAAAATACCATACAGGAGACAATGATTCATAATGAAATTAATTTAGGTGCTAACCAAAACAATAATATCAAAAAAATATCTGATTTGGAGCCTACAAAGACATGTTGTCCTAACAAATGTTACAAAGGACCCCACTAATGTTTGCATATGTCACCACCACATCAAAGTCAGATCAAAGCAATCTTCCCAAGTAATTTAAAGAAAAGGAAAAATACCATACAGGAGACAATGATTCATACAAAAACATAATAAAGGGTAAAGTACCATAAAGTGGGTCAAACAAAAATATAAAAATATTCAAGTCAGAGGAAAAACTAGTTGGACCCCACGAGAAAAATGAAAAAAAAAAAAAAAAAATTAGGCCTTTTTAAATCAGTAAAGTACTAAAGAGGTACATTTTACGAACTAAATTACAAAGGTCCTTTATTTTTCCCTGTTACAACAATTTGATCTTTTTTAAAATATAAATAATATATCCATGAAATTATTAAAAAAAATAGTTTTAAATTTGTTAATTTTAAAGTAAAAAATAGTATTTTTTTTAATTTAATTTCAATTAAATATTTTAATTTAAACTTTGTTAAATTTTATATATTAAATTTTTTTTAAACAAATTACACATTTTAAAACATTAAATTTTAATTTACTAAATGTTCATATCAAAAATTAAAATTAAAAAACAAAACAACATAATTCTTAAAATTAAACATATTAATATAATTTCTATAAACATATTAAATATGAAAAAGGTGTTGAATTTTAATTTTATACAAGAGAAAAATCCCAAAAAGAAAACTGTATAAATAAAATGTCTGTGTAGCGTAACTTGAAGTCCCAACAGAATAGTTTTTAAAGATAGTCTCCCTTCACCAATATTTAAATGGAAAAACATTAATTTGTTTGTCACTGATTTTTAAATGTAGTCTCTCTTCACCAATATTGTGACATTCGCCTAGTTTGCCTTCAGAAATCCAATGAAAATTGACTTTATGTACTCCAACTTCATTTTTTATATCAAAAAAATAGAGATCCATCCTTTTCTTAAAATCAAAGTTTACAAAAGTGATGGAAGATGCACAAACGAGGGACCATCAATACTTCAAATCACATGATATTTTTGTTGAGATGAGCAATTTTTGCAGGACATGTCCCAGCAGGAGTCGCACAATTTTTGCAAGTCGTGTCCTGGCAGGATTGCTTAAAGGAAAATACAGTCTTAGAGTCAAACATGCATGTTGATGGTCCTACGTGCTCGAATCAGACTTTCAGTAATGGAAGAAATGTGTAAACTACTGTCTGCGAAAGAAACGAGTTGTGCCCTAGCCGAAAAATTCTTCATGCACTGCTCAACCCTCAACTGCAGCCCTGGTTGCCTTTTTCGTGCGTATCTAGAGGAGAACTTTAGCAAACTTCATAAGTTTTTTCAATATTCGACAAGTTTCAAACTTCAAGCATTAAACTCAAGTGACATAGCATACAACCATCCATGCCAACAAAATTTATTTTCCTACCACCATATGGCTTCCAATGACAACACAAATTACATCTAATAATTCTCTACTCTTCTTATGTGTTCCTGGACAGTCTTCCAAATAGTTCACCCCTATCATACAACATACTCTACAAAAAAAAATATAAACAAGAGAAAAATGTCAAAATCAACAATGTAAAGTCTAGACTATTGTTGCCGCATAAGCTTTATGAGGCAATAGTATGACCTTTTTATTGCACTTCATCAAATGGTTTATTCAGACCTATTCTACTATATGACTTCCATTTAATCCATACCTTTTTTCTTTTCTAATGCAATCAATATTACATTTGTACTCTCATTACAAAGTGTTCTAGATTCTGTTGCATGACCTGTAGACATTTTTTTCCTTGTTGTACAACTATTGTGGGTTGTTGATGATATTTGATCTATTCTTTTTCATCTTCTAAGAGTTATTGCATAGACAGCTAAAGGAAATTGACATTATGGTCCACTGAGAAGTACCCTCAACCCTTAATTTCTAATTGAAATTTTCTAGACAATGAATCTTTCCTATAGGTTGACAAATTAAATGAACATGCTTTCATGGAATATGGGGATTTTGAACAAGATTTTCCTGATAGTGATAATTTTGAAGTGTCTACAATACCATATGAGTTCAATGATCCACTAGGCGAAACATTTTCAAAGTCCAATGTGCAGTTAGATTGGGTTCCTTGATTGCTTGGTCCTCACAGTTCATTAAATTGTATGGCCACTTGTGAGTGCATTCTCTGTACACTGGACTACATTCTAGATATATTGGTTCTACTAATGATTCATGTGCATTTAAATCCATAACTGAAACCATCCTTGCAAATCATTGTCCATCTTTCATCCTAGAAAGTTCACTCATTGTGAAATGGTCAGGTTATAATCATACTATTCTAGCTGCCAACAAGAAGTTTCAACCCAAAAGTCCTACCTTTGCAACACCATCACAAGTTTTGTAAACCTCACCTAATTAACGGTACTTAATAATCACTTGTTTTTTTTATCATCTAGAAGAAGACTTTTCTTTGGGGCTGAGATGAAGCAGTCAATATGCAAAGACTTTATTATGTTTTGTTAATATGAACATATCTGACTATGTACTATTTTTTTGGCCAGTGTTGGGTAATTATACAAATCAGTTGATAGACAGTTATATTTGCTTGGCAGCCATCAGGTTCTTTAAATAGCCTTTCTATTGTCAAGGAAAGCGGTCAGATCCTTGGCTGATCATCTTTGGTCTACTTCTGTAAGATATTCATATGAATAAAGATATATTTGACTACTCTATCTAACATGCATTGTTAATTCTATTCAAATTTCAAGTACTAGTTGAATCAAATGTAAGATAAAGATTAAAAGGTTATTGGCCTTTACTTGTTCACATATCTTGGAACATGCACTCGCTTATAGAAGATACTGATCATATCCCATAAGAAGATGGAAAGTAAAATATAAGGAAAATCCATATGAATAAGACAGCTCTAAAATTGACCAAGGATTGGAAGATCACCTGCAAGTTGCAGTTGGCCCCACTTTCCAAAAGCAGTCCCACACATGCCTTTGATCCCCTAGCTAAGGCAACATGAAGAGGTGTTGTATTGTGTGCATCTCTAACATCCACATGAACACCTGCATCTAAGATGATCTGTAATATGAAGGAAAAACTCTTAGATAGTATCAGATTGAGGGTCTTTCCAAAGGGATTTCATATCAAATTATGCATAGGAACTTTATATTCTGCACTGTAAAGTCTTACAGATCACAATGATCACACCTGATGAAAGGTCACAAAACAAATAAATCTAATTGTTAAAAGTAAAAGACAATCTAACACACCTTCACCATTTCTACATCATTAGCAATTGCTGCTGCATGTAGAGCTGTTTGCCTCCGTTGCAAATCTTGGGTTTCTGGATCTGCTCCAGCTGCAAGTAATATTCTAACCAATTCCCTACATTCTGCAAACATAAAAAAACAGATTCCATCAAGAAAGATCATTCCGATTCATTTTTTTGCAAGATGAAAAACAGGCCAAATTTCATACTTTGAGAGGTCCAAATTTCAAATAAGACAACTAACAGGCAAAACATCATAATTCGCACTGTCCTAATGAGGCAACTCACATAATCAAACCCAGGAACAAATCCCCCACATCAGAAAATGTTATTCAAAAATATATTTTCATTCTGCATTCCAAAATTATACCAATGGAACTCAAAGAATGCAATTAAAAAGTGCTAGAGTAAATGAGAGTTGATGTCATTGACATCTTAAGTGATAGGAAGTGAGATGGTGAAAGAATATTTAAAAATTACAAGTAGGAGATATGACCAAGCAACAAGTCCGACCCCCAAAGATACCTAAAAACTTCTGACATTCACTGATTGCTAAATAAAGATCCTACAGTGCACTAAACATTTGGAATCTTGGATCATCAACGGTTGAAACCAATGTAACCAGACTCGCCGGTTATAGCAAGTCACAAATTAGTCAGGCATAAATTGACCTGAGGGTCTGTGCAAACTGTAATTCCTGGAGGTCCTGGCAGTAATTTTGAAAAAGAGAGAAAAAAAAAGAATGCCTTCAAACAAAACTACAAACAAACAAAAACCTAAAGTAAATACCTAAGACACTAACATTTCAACCCAACTTCAAAATACACTAACTCATTCACAAAACCCTTCATACGGATTAAAAAAAATATATATTTTATCAATGCATAGCAAAAACAGTAGATACATAACCTATAACAGTGAATAGCAATTTTGGAGCAAAAAAGAATGCATTTGCAATTTTGGAGCAGACCAACAGTGCATTTTAATGTTGAATTTTGTGATCCAGTTTTCTTTTTTGTTTTGTTTTCATGTTTGTATGAGGGGCATACATTTATTTAGTGTGACAACCCATTGCCTTTAGATCCTTATTTATGTTTTGCATAGCATTTTTTTTTATCTCGTGTAGATGTTTGTTAATATGTTTGTTGGTTGTTTGGGTGTTAGTTTTTACTGTAGAGTGGTTTGGGAAGTTGCGAGAGGAAAGGCTTTTATATAGATTTTTGCTAATCACTGTAACATCTATCCCTATGAATAATCCAGTGAAGTTATTATCTTAATATTATTGCTCATTCATAATGTAAATCTCTCATTTTCATAGTTCTCATGAGTTGTCATGATTGCACAAAGTCATTCGAGCCATTAATAATAGGGAATTCCTAAAATTGAATTACCAAAATTTTTGAAGACCACGAAGATTTGATATGTTATTTCCATGAAGCAAGACCCAATCTGACATTGAGATGTTACAATGATTCTATAAATCCTTGAATCTCAAGGGTAACTTGATGCAATGAAATCATTGAACACCACAAAGCATTGACATGGTTAATTCATTTAATTTAACGAGACATTAAATACAATAAAAATCCTTGAACACCATTTTGTGATGGGATAGGGATGGATTGGTTGGGATAAGGGGGGATAGAGACAAGACAGCCGGCCGAGCCCTGCCCCTGAAGGATATCTATCCCCTACAGGAATCGAACCCGTGTCTTCGACATGAAAAGACGATGTCCTAACCACTAGACGTTAAATACAATAAAAATCCTTGACCACCACTCAAACTTAATACGATAATGTATTCAAACTCCATAAGGATTTGATAAAGAGAAGTCTTCAAACTCCTAGAGGGATTAGGAATTTCTTGATTGTTAAGATCTCAAATCTTTCATGGCAGAGTACATAATTGATATTCTAAAGTCTCTAAAACAAGCTCTAATTTGGCATTGCAATATTGATTCAATGAAGTCGTAGTAAATTGATATTCGAAATATTGCAAGTGATTCATATGGAGACGTCAAATCACAAAAGGCATTGATATTGTTAAACCATCAAACTTCACAATGAATTGAAATAGAAAATTCTTAAACATCCAACCAACAATAAATTTTCCTCAACACAACCTTACAATTTTACAAGGCCGCAACTAGCCACAATCACTAGACCCAAGAAAACTAAAGTCTTTATTAAAGCAAGATTTTGTAGAACAGGATCATTGGATGCACTTGTCAATTATAATACCTACTAATCATTGTAAATGCAGATGAAACCCAAGGTGGAAACAGTAGTTTATATTGTTTTTCCTTATCAGTTAGCACATGATCAATGACTCATTGAGAATGAAAAGGGTCATTCAAATCTACTCTATGATTTCAAATTCCTTCTATGACTCTGGGGTAAGGTTACAGGTTTTGATCAAACCCACCCTCGCTAGAGAGAAATGTTTAACTTTGAAGGAAACATTGTGATTGAACAAACCCTTTCCAACAACTCCCAAACCAAATACGGTCACAAGATTAATTTACAACTAACAACTTGTTGTGACGTATTCACACATCGCCCTATTGCAAATGAGGACCCCTACTTTCTGCTTTCTAGGGTTTTCTTTTTAGGTCTTTTAGGTTCTTGTCTATTGACCTTTTGCATTTGAAGGATCGCCAGGGGGCTCATTAGGATAGCAGGCTCTGCTTGAGTCAGGTGGATCTACTCAAGAGGTTAGGTCAATTGAGTGATTAGGGGTTATTTAGATCATTCCTAAGGTGTTTTTGTGTACTATCTGGTCACACTTCAAGTTGCTAAATCAAACCTTGGTTGAATGCATAATGTCCTCCTAGGTCCCATCCCTTACATCAAGGGCAGAGCGAATTCCCCTTGAGAAGTCTGGAATGTCATCCTGATCCTCAAATGTCCTGAAATTTGGCTGTCTAGAATGTCATCCTGATCCTGAAATTTGACTGTCTGGAAAATTGAAGAATCCTCCAAAAACTAGATTTTGCATTATACCTCCTGGAGGTCTGAAACCACTCTCAAACATCCTGACAGTATATCTGGAATATAACTTAAAGTATAAGTTCTTCTACTTAAATGTTATATTCCATATATGAATCCTGACGGAGAGGCTAAAATATCAAATTTCGCTCTTGACCCTTCCAAAGGGTCTAGAGCGAAATTTCACAAAGGACCTAAATTCTTCACCTAAATCATTGAATGGTTGAGCAAATTTGCAAGGATATGGAAGGAAATGGATCTAGGATCAAGTCTAAGACAAAGTCAAGTCAATTTGAAGGTGAATTGAGCCTAGAATAAGAATTTCGCTCTAGACCCTTCCAAAGGGTCCAGAGAGAATTCCTCTATAAGACACTCTACATTGCCCAAAGCCATGAGCTAATCCATGTCCCAGGTATTATTGAAGGCAATTCACTTGTTTAAATGAAGAAGTGTGGGAAATGGAGTCAAAAATCAACCCAAAATGCAAATTTCGCTCCTGACCCTTCCAAAGGGTCCAGAGCAAAATTCTTGTAAGACCCTATTTCTTCACAAAATCTTGAACTAGATGCCAACTTGAGGAGCAAATTCACTTGATCATGATGGAAGGAGGCCTCAGAAGTTATATCCAAGCCAAAGAAGGGAGGAAAAAGATGAGAAACGAGCCCAAGTAAGAATTTCGCTCTTGACCCTTCCAAAGGGTCCAGAGCGAAATTCACATAACATTCATTTTCTTCCTTGTCATGGCCAAGTTTTGGACTTCTAAGGCATGGTTGGAGTGACCTTGAGGTGTTCTAGCCTTTGAAAGAAGGCTTGAGGTGATAAAAATGGTGAAAATCAACCTAGAATGAAAATTTCGCTCCTGACCCTTCCAAAGGGTCCAGAGTGAAATTCTCCATAAACCTCATTTTCTTCCTTGTTTAGACTAAAAGCCTTGTTCCTTGGACATAGTGGGGGTAAATGGACATGTTCTTGCCTTAGGAAGTGAATGAAAGCATTGAAAAGTGAGGATTTTGTCCAAGATTAGGAATTTCGCTCCTAACCCTTAATTCCCCATAAACCTCATTTGCTTCCTTGCTTAGACCACCAACCTTGTTCCTTGGGCGTACTTGGAAGTGGATTAACATGTCTTTGCCTTTTGAAGTGATGGAATGTGAAGAAGTGAAGGATTTTAGCCTAAAACTAGAATTTCGCTCTGGACCCTTATTTCGCTCCTGACCCTTCCAAAGGGTCCAGAGCGAAATTCCCAAAATCTACCTTTTTCTCTCAATTTTGTGTCAAGCCAAGTGTGGATCAAGATTGAAGATGTCCTTAAGCATGGCTTTGAGCTGCTTGTGATCACCTAATGTGAAGGAATTGAGCCAAAACTAGAATTTCGCTCCTGACCCTTCCAAAGGGTACAAAGCGAAATTCTTGAAGAACACCTATTTTTCCTTGGAGAAGGTCAAATCCTTAGTTATTATGGCATGGATGGGAGTCGAGTGATGTGTCCTTGCCTTTTGAGGTGGATTGGGGTTGGAAAAATGAAGAAATGAGCTCAAAACAAGAATTTCGCTCCTAACCCTTCCAAAAGGGTCCAGAGCGAAATTCCCAAAATCCCTCTTTCTTCCATTTTTTGTGTCAAGGCAAACCTTGATCAAGGTGAAATGAGCTTGGAAAGACCCCTAGGCGTACCTTTGAATGGATTGTGGCCACCAATGATCAAGATTTTGAGCTAGAACGTGAATTTCGCTCCTGACCCTTCCAAAGGGTCTAGAGCGAAATTCTTAAATCCTCTATTTTGCTCCAATTTTGCATCAAACCTAGTGTTGATTGAGATTAGAGGCATCCTTAGACATGCCTTTGAGCAAGTTGTGGTCTCAAAATCTCCAAGAATTTGAGCCAAGAATGCAAATTTTGCTCCAAGAATTTGAGCCAAGAATGCGAAATTCCTTATAGGTCATGTCCTTGGCCAAGGTCCAGAGCGAAATCCTAAATAGGTCTTGTCCCTGGCCATGTTTTTGAGTGAATTTCTC